>NW_019417028.1:1321889-1600181 GCF_000390285.2 Anoplophora glabripennis | reverse complement strand
CACAGATCAAGAAAAGACATAGATACATAATTTATACCTATGTGGCTTGAAGCCAAAATAGTTCATCGGAAGGGTGAGGAAGTTGTGTTTACATTCCCTCATGGGCAGTGGCGTATCATTTTATAGGGGCTGATTGCAACTAAAATAACAAGTTTAATAATTATAATTGTAAATTTTATTTTCCGCAGATAAACTAGGGAAAATATGATGTAATAGGTATGTTAAGAAAGCGTGTTTTATTTCTTAAGGTATCTACTGACACAATTTTACTCTCATTTATATACAAAAGGATTGATACATTTCATCATACTCTTAAACTGTTAATTAATATGATTTTCACGAGATTTTAACAAAACAAAGTATTTAAATTCCATTTGGGTATGTCCTAGTTTTAATTTTAATAGTTTATGACACGGTGTAAAATTTGGTATCAACTCTTACATAGAATTTATAAAATTTGTATATAGGAAACTAAAANCCCTAAGAATACCATCAGGGGACCTATAGACAGATATTATAATTAATTCTAGATCTACCACTTTTATCGCTGCCAATTCACATGTTATTTCGGTTGAATGGTTTACAATATAATCTAAGTTTTGATACTTCAAGCAATTTTTTACCATTATCCAAGATCCACCGTGATACTTATTTTTACGACAAAAAGCCGTATTACAATACAGACCGACACAAATTAAGTTTGAGTCTGAGTGTATTTGTAAACGCAAATGCAAACTAATGTGTGTCGGTCTGTATGTACTTTATCGACAGTGACATGCAATATACGAGTTGGTACTTCACATACACATTTAAATACATGGTGAGGCGTGTATAATCTATAAAAATTAAACTACAGCTTCCTGATGGTATTTGTAATAGNTCTGCTATGTGTTTATCCACAATACCCGCTCTATATCTCAAGGAATCAAAATTCACCAGTACATTATCCAGACAATTTTCACCACGTGTATTTTCATTTATGAGATATGTAAAACCAAAGGATTCCATGAAACTCACAAACACTCGTGTGTCCTGTTCGTTTTTATTAAAACGAACATTAAAGTCACCCATGATTAATATTTTTTTATTTACAAGACTCAACTGAGCAAACAGATTATTCAAGATGTGCAAGAATTCCCTAAGAATACCATCAGGGGACCTATAGACAGATATTATAATTAATTCTAGATCTACCACTTTTATCGCTGCCAATTCACATGTTATTTCGGTTGAATGGTTTACAATATAATCTAAGTTTTGATACTTCAAGCAATTTTTTACCATTATCCAAGATCCACCGTGATACTTATTTTTACGACAAAAAGCCGTATTACAATACAGACCGACACAAATTAAGTTTGAGTCTGAGTGTATTTGTAAACGCAAATGCAAACTAATGTGTGTCGGTCTGTATGTACTTTATCGACAGTGACATGCAATATACGAGTTGGTACTTCACATACACATTTAAATACATGGTGAGGCGTGTATAATCTATAAAAATTAAACTACAGCTTCCTGATGGTTTTTGTAATAGAAAAGTCTTATACGAAAAAGTTCTATCTTCGCGTTTTTTTTTTAATTAAAATTCTTTTATTCAACGAAAATGAAGGCCGACCCTGTGTTATTTATTAAGCTTTGGAAATGTTTTTATACGACCTGAGATGCAACCTTATAATTTAAGTCGATATAATCTAATACTAGTAATACTAAAATAAGGTTAGGTTACATTGTAAAAAAAATTGTGCAGTCAACTGCTTTTGTATTTGTATTGAATTCATTATTCACTTAATTATTAAATATTAAGCATCGTCCATCGACCCATCAGTGTTAAAAAGTGAAAGATTCCAGATAAAAGTTTTTATTTTGCAATTCCAGGATAGTGACACTGTAATTTTTATAAAGTAAAGAAGTAAAAAATAAGAATAGCGTGCCGATTACATTAAAAACGATATTCTAATTTATTACTTTGCTTAATTTTTTAGTTTGTGCACAAACTAGTAACCAAAAAACAATGCATTTACTATTTCCGAACCTGTCGATATGGTGTTAGTGTATGGTGCAGCCGAAGAAAATGTATTCGCGGCGACTAGGTTGTACCAGTAGCGATGGCCACAATGTCACCCCCCCATGTGCAAATACAATCCTACAGTGCGTTCAGCGGCTGCGAGATACGGGAAGTGTTATTCCTCGATGAGAAGGACGTGGCAGCAAGTGAACCTTAATGTTGAAGATGCAGTGTTGAAAAATCTTGACGATACCCCACAATTAGTACTCGATGACTCGCACAGTAAGTAAGAACCTCATCTCGTACCGTACATCGCATCTTAAGGCGCCAGCTGTTACACCCCTATCATCTGCAACCAGTTCAACAGATTTTACCCCCGGATTGTGATCAACGTTTTTGTAGATGGTTTTTACAGCAATATGCCAATCAAGCAGACTTTCCTACTTATGTTTGTGTAACAGATGAGGCGACATTTACCCATGATGAAGTAAATTTCCATAATATGCACATATGGGCGGATGAAAATCCACACGCGATTAGGGAAACTCATTTTCAACATCGGTTCTCGGTAAATGTTTGGGCTGGCATAATAGGCGATGTACTTGTGGGTTCCTATTTCTTTGAAATGGACCAACATATGCTGATTTTTTGGAGAACCGATTGCTTGGACGATGTGGCATTACGAGCACTCATGTTTTATCTTCAAGATGGGGCTCATCCACACAGTACTCGAGAAGTAACAACACTTTTGAATGAAATGTTTCCTCAACGATGAATTGGACGCTTTGGTCCTGTGCCGTGGCCACCTCGGTCACCCGATCTAACTCCAATAGACTTTTATCTTTGGCGTCACTTGAAGTCATTGGTTTACAATACTCGAATTTGGGAAAATATTCGCAAAAATTAGGTGCGTCGGTGCCATGCCTGTATCCGCGCTAATGGGGATCATTTTCAACATTTTATCTAGAAATGGTAAGTTTAATTTCATTTTGTTCCATATTTTAATGGAGTTTGTTTAGTGCACGCAGTTGGCAACTACAGATGCTTACGGATGTGATTTTGTTTGCGAACTCTTGCAGCAACAACAATGCATTTAAGATAGTAATTACTATTAATTATTATAATAAGAAAATATAATTTTATTTTTAAATATCTATTTTTCTTAGTTTGTACTTTTGCATTGAAGAATTCCTCAAAAATTGAGAAGTATCTTCTATCTTTCAACGACGATTTGTTTACGCGACTGGTCTACAGCACGTAACTCATGTAACATACGGACAGGACCGTTCCAGAGAAAATATTTTGATCCATAAATGAACTTTAATTCGCAAAAAAAAACCGCAAAAATAGAACTTTTTCGTATAAGACTTTTCTATTACAAATATCGTTAGGAAGCTGTAGTTTAATTTTTATAGATTGTACACGCCATACCCTGTATAACGAAAGTTCATTCTGAAAAAAAGATTGCAGCTTATATTTAAAAGCACTGATTCTTTTCTGCAGGAATGTCTCAGGTCACTGCCAGGCTCAACTCAAAATACGCCGATCCCAGCGGCAAAGATCCAGACATCCAGCTATTCTTCGGGGGCTATACCCAAAGGTGTAGTCAAAACTCATCAGCGGACGCTCCTCAAGATCCCTCAGATCCAGATGCCACGAGAACTTTGTCGATTTCTCCCGTAAATCTGCACCCCGAGAGTAGGGGATACGTCTCCCTAAGATCCAGCGATCCTTTCGAGGCTCCAATAATGGTCGCTAATTATTTGACGGCGCCAGGTGACATCGATGTCCTAGTCGAGGGTATCAGGATCATCCAGAATCTTACAAGTAGCGATACTTTGGTAACCAAGTACGGTATACGGCTTCAAGAGACAACTTACGGAGATTGTGCTGAGTTGAACGAGTAAGTAAAGATATAGATACAATGTGTCCACGGATGAAGTTAGAAAGAGGGAAAACAATTTTGTTTCTCATTTTAAGAAAAAAGTTGCTCAAAAGTAGTAAAATATTCAGGGTGTCTCACGTTGACGGCCCATCAGAATTATTTCAGAGACTACTATTCCTAAAATTAACCGTTTTCGAGATATTTAATTTTTTTAGACAAACAGTGACTAGCTTCAAACCATGTGGATTTTATAGTAAGAAAGATAAAGCAACAATATTTATAGGGGGGATAGCTAGACCCCTAAGCTTTCCATCCATACTTTCAAAGTGGCTTAATTGCAAACAGGGTGCTAGAAATTTAATGCCGAGTTTAGTTAACTTCAAACCTTCATAAGTTGGTTTTTTAAATGGAACACCCTGTATGTTTTTCTATATTCTGATACACAATTTTATTCTCTTTCGAACGATATCAGGGTTCCCTATACCTATCTCTTCTAGTTTTTAAGTTATCTACTATTTTTTGTGTAGCAAAACTTCAAAACAAACAACTAAACTGTCAATTTGTTGTTAGTCTCTTGCAGTGAAGGCTTGTTACAAGTGGTAACTAAATTTTAAGTTACTGCTTTTTCTGCAAGTGCTATTCGCACTGGTAAGTTCTAAGTTTAGTTGTTGGTAAATTCTAGTGCAGTTTATATATTTGTAAACCTGACGAGATGAACGTGAGGCAGCAGTTTGTAGAAGATTTTAATGGCATACTACGCGATATCCTAAATATTATATTAGAAGAAATAAATGAAGAAATATATGAAGAGAAAAATAGACCTAAACGACTTTGGGGAGCGAAAGTGGATCAGCAGGAGGGAAAAGTTCGGTGCAAGTGGTCAACTTGCACGAAAAAATAGAATAAATTCTATTCCAGTGTACTAAATTTTTACTTGCTCCATAACTTGTTACTTACCACATATGCGCTGTTCAAATAGATTCAAGTGACTTAAAATTTAGTTAAAATTTAATTGACTGTTCCCGTGTAAACAAGCCATGACAGTTTAATTTAGAGTTTATAAGAAATGGAAAACAATACATATTCAAATGCTGATATTTTAAATTTATTATTCATTCACGGACGTTGCAATGGGATTATAAGCAGAACATGTACAGTTTTTAATGAGACATATCCGAATTTTCCATCAATGAGCAGAAAAAAGTTAAGAAGAATTTTAGCAAATCAACTAGAGTATGATCGAATTTGTGCAGAAAGAATTTTACCAAGACCAATAACTTCAAATGAAGATAATGTAATAAATGCTAGCTTATTTTAATCCAGAATCCTCAACTCGTGCTGCAGAGTATGATTTAGGCATTTCACGAGCGTCCATTCACAGCATGCTAAGAACTAATGATATGCATCCATTCAAATTTAAGCTACTTTCTGCTCTTCATCCGGGTGACGCCGTGCAACGTGTACAATTTTGTGAAATGATGTTAGTGCGATACCAAGAAGATCCACAATTTGTGCAAGATATTATATGGACAGACGAGTCAAAATTTACGAGAGAAAGTATTTTTAATAGACATACCTAATACTCATTTCTGGTCATCTGAAAATCCTCATGTTATCCGGGAAGGAAACTTTCAAAATAAATTTAGCGTAAATGTTTTTTGTCTAATTAAAGACAACCAAATTTCTGACCATATCTACGAAGAAAATTTAAATGCCGACAGATATCTCAATATTTTGCAAACGGTTGTGGCAGATTTTCTAGATGATATACCTTTAGACCAACTAAGGAAGTGTTGGTATCAATTAGACGGGGCTCCACCTCACTGTCACAATCAAATCGATCAACAGCTGACTGAAATGTTTGAAGATAGATGGATGAGACGCCTAGGACCGTGGAATTGGCCAGTGAGGTCTCCCGACCTCACTCCATTAGATTTTTATGTTTGGGGAGTAATAAAGCAAAAAGTTTATTCTACACCCGTTGCTTCAAAAGAGGATTTGATTGCTCGAATACGAAGAGCGTTCCATGAATTGCCTGCAGCTGAAATAGCAAAAGCGGTGACTGATGGTGTTATCTCTAGAATCCACAAGTGCTTAGCTGTTAATGGGGGTCATATTGAACACTTATGACTTTTTTAAGTCATTTTTTTTATCTTAGTGCATTATTATTATCAACATACATAATTAAAATTGTGTATTACTATGTATGAAGTTGATTTTTTAGAATTCTTCTTAACTTTATTCTGCTCATTGGTGGAAAATTGGGATATGTCTCATTAAAAACTGTGAATGTTCTGCTTAGAATCCCATTGCAATAAATGGTGACAGTTTTGTTGTTTGCTTTGAAGATTTGCTAAAAATTCCACAGCTATCCTCGCAAGAAATTACATGATTTTAGGTGATAGTGAACCCTGATACCGTTCGAAAGAGAATAAAATTGTGTATCAAAATATAGAAAAACATACAGGGTGTTCCATTTTAAAAAACCTACTTATGAAGATTTGAAGTTAACTAAACTCGGTATTAAATTTCTAGCACCCTGTATGCAATTAAGCCACTTTGAAAGTATGGATGGGAAGCTTAGGGGTCTAGCTATCCCCCCTATAAATATTGTTGCTTTATCTTTCTTACTATAAAATACACATGGATTGAAGTTAGTCACTGTTTCTCTCCATTTTTTTGGAAAAAATTAAATATCTCGAAAACGGTTAATTTTAGGAATAGGGAAACTTCATAAAAGTCCACCTAAAATAACACGTAGAATCCAAAATTGTAATAATATATAGGGTTTTCCATTTAAAATAAGCAAGTTGATGACGACTTCCGCTATAACCGGAAGTGGTACGTGGACGCCATTTTAGTGGAGAAGGGCATGCCCGAAAACCCGGCATCCCAAATTTTCAAAATTCAAATCGAAGTAGTCTCGGAAATAATTCTAATGGGCCGTCACCGTGAGGCACCTGTATATAGAAATGTTCGAGCTATTTTGGAATTCCATAAAATGAAAAAACAAAAAGTTTTTTCTCTTTTCAACTTCATGCACGGTTACACTCAATATTGAACAAAATTTGGAACTGATGTTGGGGAAAGTCTTTATATAAATTTATCGCTTTTCTTATTCTTATTAAATTGAGAATCAAATGACAAATTTCGAAAATTTAGTAAGTAGGCACCACTTCCCAAAGTTACACTCTTAGTGACGAAATGAAATTTCAAAAACTGCCCCCTAATGAGACAGTTATCTGTTTTCAATTCCTTTATCTCACTGAATTTTTTTTGTATTTTTTTAGTTACGACTCTGACGATTTCTGGAAATGCGCCCTACGTTATTCCACAGGCCCCGAGAACCACCAGGCCAGTTCTTGTAGGATGGGACCTTCCTCTGACGAGTACGCCGTGGTAGACAATCAGCTGCGCGTTTACGGTATAGACGGTTTGAGGATCGCTGATGCTTCAGTCATGCCCAAAGTGGTATCGGGAAATACACACGCTACCGTTGTGATGATCGCCGAGAGAACTGTTGATTTTATAAAAAGTACTTGGTTGTAAAACACGCATTTGTGATAGTACTAGAAACAGTTTTCAATTCAATAATATATTTTATAGCTGAACCGATTCTAAGAAGCTGGCATTAATAAATTCTTTTAACAACACGTTGTCTCTGTAAATGGATCAACCCCGCTAGGACTTAAAAATGTAGCTAAAATGTACAGGGTGTCCCAAAGATGATTATTACTTCAAAAAATTTTCGATATGCTTGCCTCCTACTTCTAAGCATTTATCCAATCTTTTCCTAACTTTCCTTGTAGCTTTAAACAATGTATCTCTTGAGAGATTCTCACAAACATGTCGAATCTTTTGCTTTGAATGCTGCAAACTTATCGTGGGTGTCTTATATACTTGATTTTTTAATGTTCCCCATAAAAAATAGTCTCGAGACTTTGAAGCCCATTCTACAGGCCCATTAATTCCAATCCGCTTAGTTCCGAAAATATTTTTTAAATAGTCTGTAACTCTTTTAGATTTATGCGAAGGAGTACCATTGTATTGCTACCACATATTCAACCTGAGCTGCAGCAGCACATATTCAAACAATGCTGGAAGCTATTAGCGTTCAATATATTTATGTGCCGTTTAAAAAACTNCTCACTGAATTTTTGTTGTATTTTTTTAGTTACGACTCTGACGATTTCTGGAAATGCGCCCTACGTTATTCCACAGGCCCCGAGAACCACCAGGCCAGTTCTTGTAGAATGGGACCTTCCTCTGACGAGTACGCCGTGGTAGACAATCAGCTGCGCGTTTACGGTATAGACGGTTTGAGGATCGCTGATGCTTCAGTCATGCCCAAAGTGGTATCGGGAAATACACACGCTACCGTTGTGATGATCGCCGAGAGAACTGTTGATTTTATAAAAAGTACTTGGTTGTAAAACACGCATTTGTGATAGTACTAGAAACAGTTTTCAATTCAATAATATATTTTATAGCTGAACCGATTCTAAGAAGCTGACATTAATAAATTTTTTTAACAACACGTCTCTGTAAATGGATCAACCCCGCTAGGACTTAAAAATGTAGCTAAAATGTACAGGGTGTCCCAAAGATGATTATTACTTCAAAAAATTTTCGATATGCTTGCCTCCTACTTCTAAGCATTTATCCAATCTTTTCCTAACTTTCCTTGTAGCTTTAAACAATGTATCTCTTGAGAGATTCTCACAAACATGTCGAATCTTTTGCTTTGAATGCTGCAAACTTATCGTGGGTGTCTTATATACTTGATTTTTTAATGTTCCCCATAAAAAATAGTCTCGAGACTTTGAAGCCCATTCTACAGGCCCATTAATTCCAATCCGCTTAGTTCCGAAAATATTTTTTAAATAGTCTGTAACTCTTTTAGATTTATGCGAAGGAGTACCATTGTATTGCTACCACATATTCAACCTGAGCTGCAGCAGCACATGTTCAAACAATGCTGGAAGCTATTAGCGTTCAATATATTTATGTGCCGTTTAAAAAACTTGTATAATTAGGTATGTATTTAACCAAATTAGCAATGGCATACGTGGCGCTTTCATTTGCAATGCGCTTGGTAATTCACGCGGTTGTCTTATCAGATAAAATCAATTTTGATCCAACCAATTCCTATCCCGTTTGACAAACTTCCATAATTAGATCAGTATTTAACAAAAATAACGATGGTACACGTGGCACTATCGTTGGAACATAACAAAAAAATTAGCACTCTTTTTTCGCGTATGCCACCAGGCAGATCCCTTACAAACTGTATGCCAATGATTTTCATAATGAATCTCATCGTAATGGATGATATATTAAAAGAGCTTACATGTAACTATCATTGTCATACATGTGCAATTAATACACAGCCATAGGTACAGGTGTGAAATTAATAAGACCTTCGGAAACCGTATGCCCTTTGGAAATTGTGCACTTTATGCCAAAAACCATTGAATTTCGAATAGGCATACGTGTAACTATCATTTACAAATGCAATATTTATTTACACTTTTAAGGGCGTCACCCGATCCTTCGGTTTCACTCTGCTCGTATGCCGACCGTTTTCCGATTAATTGTTGTTGCTAAAATACCGTTTAGTATGCTCGGCATACATGTAAATTTTTTTGCAATTAACAATTACCTTTAACGGTGCATGTTCCACGGTTACCGGCTAATTGCACTTGTTCATTGGTCAGCATGCGCATAACTAACGATACTTTGAAGGGCATACGTGCAGAAATCATTCGGTTTTTTTTGCAGCGGGCTGACGGCCTGAAAGAATCTTAAACAATTCTTAGTTTACCTTTTTTAGTGCAATATTCAGTTACATTAAGATAATGGATAATACAATAAACTTGCCATATTTTTAAATTGTTTCAAAATGGATGTCGTGAATATTTAATGAATTTATTGATTACCTATCCATTAGAGTTTTAACAATTAGAGTAGCAGCAACTGTCCCCGTGGTTCTATTGCAGCAAATATGGCCATAGAACACCGCCACGAAAATGAAATTAACCAATATCTACTATTTAAACTGTCAAATATTGCTGGTGTAATACCATGGTACGATTTTAAAAAACAAAAATTGTCCTATGAAAGTCTGTACAAGTTATATGGAATACTATTGGCAGTTTTTGTGTTGGTGACGACACTTATTTGCTTTTACAATATTCGCCAAGATGTTGCTTTTAATTCTCCACTTTTGAATGGGTTAAAAGTTCTGGGAGAGGCAACATCTTTGCTCTTATTTTTGCTAATTGTCTCAGGTTCTTCATTTTGGAATATGAAGTCCTGGGAGCAGTTCATTAATCTCTTACCTCACACAGATTGTCGGCTTAAATGTAACAGAAAATATTTTCTAAATATCCCATTTGTAGCTGCTATTGCAGGATGTATTCACCCATTTATTGTTTATGGATTTGCGTTAGAAGCTGGGGAGATCATTTTAGCTCAGCACATGTTGGTAATTCATTTTACAAGGCATATAATGATCTGTCTTATGTACCACGTCATCAGTTTACTCAGGAATATGTATGATACTGTTAATAAATCCCTTGTGAGGATTAAACTTTGTGCTGTAATTAACTCAAGCACAATTGAAGATTTGCAAGAACTCCAAACAATCTATGTGGAAGCTGACAAAATTGTATGCACTTTTAATATAGTTTTTGGCTGGCCCTTATTACTACTTTTTACCCAAACTGTTGCAAGCATGCTATTGATTTTATCCACGTTTACAGAAAATGGTTTAAATATTCGTTTAAAGGAAATTTTAACTGAAAAAATTATATTGATGACTTTGTTCCATACCGTTGCTATGGTGGTAAGTACCTGATCAATAATTTGATAAGAATCAGCACATATGTCCCATCTTTATAAATATAAAGTGAATTTTGTATTACACTAAAAAACGTTTGAAGTTAGATTCGACATGAAATTTTGATGATTTTCTAAGAAACTTTTATACAGTTTTTAATAACTCCTTCAACTGCCAGCAAGAAAGAATCTATGTAAATAGCAAAAAATGTGGTGATGATGAGAAACGTAACTAGGTCTATTTTACTTTTATTTTATTTCTCACTTATAATTTTTATCTGTAATTTAATAATAAAGAAAAATGTGGCTTCAAATATTTATTATTTCATTATATAAAAATAGTTTTGTTATTTTTTTTAGTGTGGTCCTGTAGTGATAACTTTCAGCTGCGATGCAGTAGTCAACAAAGCGAATATGCTCTTGAAGATGTGCAGCAAACTATGTGAGGATTTGCCGTTGTTGGTCAGAGAAAAAGAAGAACTGGCAAGATTACACGACATAATCCAAAGCAAAAAGCCCAAGTTTTCAGTATTAAGCTTGTTCGAAATAAGGCGATCTACTTTACTATCACTTATTAGTGTCACAACGACATACATGATTGTCATACTACAATATAACTATTTGTAGACATACTTATAGACAAAAAATATTATTTATCTTAAATAATTATTATCTACTGTTTTACTAACACTAATAATTAATGAAAATTCCGATGCAATTAGATAATGTTTTTATGCACCTATTTTGAAATGATTTCGCTCTAGTAAATGGGCATAATTTATAAAATAATGTCCTTTTACTATAAATGTAAATGTTAATGTTAACAAGTAAATAAGTAAATAAATTTGTTCCACTAGTGGATAAAGTATCACTTTAGACGGTTCATATATGTGGATAAAAGTCTGAAAAGTGATTGTGGATAAAATAGTTTTGTGTTCAGTTATTCTCTTCCACTATTTATGGTATGGTATTTATGGATAGGTTCGGTATGATAAAAATTTGAATATTGGAAGAAACAATTTTTGATATTGGTCTTCTTGAATTATTTTAAAGTTGTGCTTATATTATTTTAAATGTAAGGCTGGTTATGAGGACATATTTCATACATAATGATATGTTTAATATGCAATATCTTCAATGTAAGCGGAAATCGTTACAAGGTAAGTCACTGTAATCATAATTACGGGTGTTATTGTCAAAAAATGACAAACCGTTGAAACGGAAAAAAATTATGTACATATACAGGGTCAGAATAGTAGAACGAAAGTAAACCATCAGAAAAAGAGACTATATCTCCATACAAACGAGTAGATGGTTATACGTAGACAGATGGAAACTCTTTGAAGACCTTTAATAACCTCCAGATCAACTCAGTGACCCCGAATACACTTTTTAATTTTTTTACACAATTTTTTCTAAATTTAACCATCAAATCACCTTGAACCTGACGTGATGGAGCTTAAATAACCTTGGATTCGCCTTCAGTGACCTCAAAAACATTCAAACGAATTTTTTCAGATTTTTCAGACTGATTTTAATTTTTCTATCCAAAATACTTCATGAATGACCTTGAAATTACCTTGAATGACCTCTAGGGTGTATCGTAGGGGTAAACAAACCTCGGATTCGGGTTCAGTGACCTCTAAAACATAAGCATAAATTTTTTCAGATTTTTTGGAGGTCATTTCTTCATTTCACCTTCAAATCACCTTGAACCTGATGTGATGGAGCTTAACCGACCTCGGATTCGTGATCAGCGACCCAAAAAAACCATATCTACCATAGTCACTTCTGACGATTGTCCCTAGATCAAATGTTGACTTGTGAATTAAAAGTTGATGAACCGAAGCATAGGATGGAAAAGACAAATGGTGCTGGAAATAATTGGATTTTGTTTTCTTCAATGTCCGGAAGGTTTCCCAAAAAAAACAAAAAAAAAACTTTTGCATTAGTTTATTATAAGATTTTTTGTCTTGAATGTGATTCAAAGTCGTCTTAAGCAATTCCTCTTTGCGGCAAACTTCAGAGATCCCAATAATTGTAACAATCTGAAAAAATGAATCTTAAATCATTATTGTTAAGATTAGGCAGAGGAATAATTGTAAGCTACTCGACTACGTTTAAGGTAGTGCCATCAGTAATTTTAGATGTAGTCGCAAGTTCTGCCTATAAAAATAAGAAGGTACTCTTCAGAAAATGTCTATCAACTGCCAAATTTCGAACTGTTGGTTGTTATTAACTTTTAATTAAATATACGCCTATATTTTACTTATGTTTATCTACTGTAGATTACAAAATACGAAATTAACAGCTTTTAGTGTATTGTTTAATTATCTAACAGGTTGTTCATGTAAACATCTTCGTACAAACCTCTTTCATAAAATTAATATACATTTAGGAAATTAGAAGTTTCAACAAATTAATTTTGCTCTTGCCTCCTTGTCCCCTTATAATCAATATTGATATAAATTAGTTTTATTTATAGTCTCGTTTCTACCCACAAATGTTGAGAAACATGCAGCAGCAAGAGCATGTCAATTCAAACAAAACAAACATGTCTTTGGAGAAGCGTGAAAGAAATTACTATTTCACGGATCCAATAATTAAACTTGCAAACATTTTTGGCGTGGCTCCATATTACGATTTTAAGAAACGAAGGTTAACTCATAAAGGTATTTTCAAGTTGCATGGATTTTGTTTAACAGTGTACGTGTTAACAGTGTTTATAATACCCTTTTATTTGTTGCTACGCGAGAACATCGCAATGACTCCACATCTAACAGCTTTACAAATTTTTCTAATAGCAATTAGTGTACTTTTCTTTCTGGCTATAGTCTTGGGATGTTCATTCTGCGAAACAAAGTCATGGGAAAAATTGCTTAACCTATTCTCTCATTCGGAATACCACGTTCAATGTAATCGAGGATATTTTCTGAATATCCCATTCCCGTTCTTGATTGGAGGTCTCCCTGGAATATGTACATTTATATTTACTCTACTTTGTATGAGGGGCAAAGCTGGATTACCAATAACGGTATATTACATAGCCAGAAACATATGGATGTGCTTAATATACAATATTGTTACTTTGGTCAGGAATCGATATAAAACCATCAATAATACCCTTATTGATATAAGCCGTTGCACCGTAATCAAAACTAGTACCATTACAAAGTTGCAAAAGTGCCAAAGAATGTATCTGGAGACCGATAAGATTGTAGAAATGTTTAATAAGGTCTTTGGTTGGCCTTTATTGCTACTTCTTGCGGAATCTATGCAAAATATATTACTTCCTCTGGCATTCCTTACTGAACATGGTTTGAAACTTCCTGCGGAAATGGTTTTATCGAATAAAGTGTTTATTTTGAGCATACTGTTTATGTTAACGATAATGGTAAGTAATTTATCAATAATTCATCGAAGAATAAGATCTTACCAATCGGTATCGATGAGCTTTGCTTATACTGCATTGCCACTAAAGACGTTCATTTTGCGAATTGTTTGATTAAAAAAGTAAGTTTATTTCTTCAGTTAGTTGTGTTTTTATAATATCATTTCTCTAATGTTTCTAGTAATTGTGTGCAAAGATTTTTGCTGTGCTGCTTCCTTTATGAACCTATTGAGAAACCTAATATTACTTTATTTTCTATCTAAAAACGAAAGAAAGATAATGTTTTACTAATATGTTGACAGCATTTCTCCATACTCTTCCACAACCAACATAAACGTAAACTAATTTCACATATGGACCCACTTCTAGCGATAATTTTAATCGTATTACAACAGTGGACACGTCAGTGTAAACAATTGAAATGTCTCTGAGGCTCGTTGAAAGTAGTTACAGTTTCATGGATCGTATAATCAAACTAGCAAAAGTTTTTGGTGTAACTCCATACTATAATTTTAACAAACGAAAATTAACTAATGAAAGTCTGTTCAAGCTACATGGATTGTTATTAGCTGTTTAGATGCTGATAGCAACAATATTGTCCTTTTTCTTCCTACGCCAAGAAAATACTGTTATGACACCACATTTAGAAGTGTTGCAATTTGTCGTAACGGTAATTGATGTGCTTCATATTCTGGCGATAATCTTGGGATTCATTTTGGAACAATAGGTCGTGGGAAAGAATTCTTAACCTTTTATTTATTTATTTATTTATTTATTTATTTATTTAAAACAGAACACCTTAACTAAATTTTAAAAGAAAAAGACAAATTAACATTAAATATAAAAATATAAATACTACATAAAATACAGCAATCAAAATATAAATATAAAATCCAGACAAAGAACTTAAGTATAAACAATAACAGACAAATAAAACAAATAAGCTAACTAACATATACAAGATAATGATTACAATTGCTAGACAAACGATTTTATTATGTCATTCATACATAGAATGAAAAAATATATCAAATCTGTCTTCGTACATCTTGTAATTAGAAATCATTTGATATAGAGAGATGCTATTAGTAGTAGTACGAGGTGTGGATAATTGTAAAACAGAGTGAAATCTAGAATTAAGTCTAGGAACATGATATAAAATCCTTCAGACTAACGAGTCTGCATTGAAAGTCTTATTTATTATTTTAAAAAGGAATATAATTGAAAACATAATTCGCCTACGACAGAGACTATTTAAATTAAAACAAGAAAGCAATAAATCTTGAGCTGTCCATAACTAATAAAATGAATAGGCTTTAAAAATCTCCGTTATACTTTCTCTTATTGAATATTATAAATATTATAAATGGGACTGCAAACTACCGATGCATATTCAAGTTTGCAACGCACAAATGCTGCATACAATGTATTTAGAACCTTTAAGTTCTGAAAGTCCTTAGAATTACGCAAAATAAAGCCTAAATTCTTTTAAGCAGATTTGGTTACTAAACTAATGTGCTCGCCAAACGATAATCTAGTATCGAATGTAACACCAAGGTCAGTAAATGGCGTAACTGTATTTTAAAAAGTTTCACCCATTTTAGATTCAGAGGTTGATTATTATTACATGAACACCAATTGTGTAATCTGTCAATATCATCTTATAATACAGTACAAAGTAGAGGATTTAACTTCCAAGAACAACTTCAGGTAGTTCGCATAGCATTAATAAAAATAATAAATAACAGTAGTCCCAGGACTGACCCTTGCGGAACTCCTGAAGATTAATGGAATTTACTTGATTGAAAGCCTCGATACTGCACAAATTGGTACCTTTTACTAGAGCAGGGGATATACCATATGACTCCAATTTCAATGTTAATAAATTATGATCAAACCGATCGAAAGCTTTGGAAAAATCGGTATACACAACATCAACCTGACTTCCTGCATCCAAAGCTTCAGCAATAAATTGGATTTTCTCAACTAGATTTGAGGTAGTTGAACGACCACTCATAAATCCATGTCGGTACGGAGATATTGTTTTTTCAATATGAAAATACAGTCGATTGTGTAAAATTATTTCTAGGATTTTTGAGTAGTTACTTATAATAGTTATGTTGTTCTTAGTACCTTTTTTATAAATGGGGCATATTCGCGACTCTTTCCATACTTGTATTTCGAATAATATATTGGATATATCCGAAGATATATTTTGCACGTTCGTTTTCGCTGTTTATTGGAAGTTTCCTGGATTATTTTTTTTCACAATTACGTTTTACTTTATGGGAGGAATTACTAGTTTGCACATGTCTATATTCAGCTTTACCAGGCACATAACGATAGGTAGGGTTAGCACTATTACGAGAAGTTGAACGAATCTATATAGAAACGAATAAGATTGTGGGCATTTTTGGCGTAGTTTTGATAGGCCCATTTTACTTTTTCTTTCTGAATATATGCAGTGTGTTATTTTGCCTGTCTATATTAATTGAACGAGGTATAAAGCTTCATGCGGGAAGGTTTACGTCCAAAGAGCTGTTTATTTTGAACATACTGTTCGCGTTTATGACAGTGGTAAGTAATTTAATGCCCAACAATTCATTGATCACAACAGTTCATTAATGAAGAGTATTTAGGTACTCGCTTCTTCCATGTATTGAAATTACTTATATTTTTGTAATTATTACAAACTAAATGCTGCTGAACTAATAATATTTTACGAAAAACTACTTTATATTACCCAGAATGTTTAAAAAATGACAGAGAAGTTCAAATCCAACAAAAATTGGTTTGCTACGCTGTCTTTTTTAAAGCTCCTACTATACTGTAAACGGAAGTATTTAAATGTGATTTATTATAATCTTGTCCTTTTACTTTACAGACCGGCCCCACGGTGATTGCTTTTTCCTGTGACGGAGCGGTCCAAGACGCAAAAAAGTTATTAAAAAAATGCTACGTGCTATACGACAACTTACCACTCCTAGCTAGAGAAAAAGAAGAACTACAAAGGTTACAGAGCTTGCTGCGAAAGACACCCACGTTCACAGCAGCCAACTTTTTCGAAATAAAACGATCTACTTTACTTTCTCTCATTAACACCACCACAACTTATATGATCGTGGTGCTACAATTTAACTTTTTGTAAATCTATGTCCTATTTGCTCGTATAGACACCAGCTTGTCTCAGTACAGGATTATTTGAAGAAAAAATATTTTAATTCGAAAACTAGTCACATTAGTTTTCTTTTTAAATCAAATATCTACACGCACATACAATTTATTATTACAGAATCATTGTTGGGTTTAGGAATGTGGAATATTCTCTTCCAATTTAACACTTGGTCTTTGCCTTTGCTTAAATAGAGCCCAACAGCTTACATTTAGATACCTAATACCAACTAAAAACTCAAACCAGAACAAAAATGATTATTAAAATGTCAAAAAACAACATCCGTTAGAAGTGTCAGCAAACATTGATTCAAGAACAAAAGAACAAGCGTCTGAAATCTCATCAAGAAGAGGAGAACTCGGTAAATGACATAAGTGCTCAGTATAGTAACTTTACCGAGATGTTACAGTCAGCAGAAGTTCTTGACGTTTTGACGCTTATATTTTTCCATGTCTATAAGCCTTTTAAAGATGAATAACAATAAAAGTGACGAAGTATTCAGTTCTATAAAGAAGCGGATGGATTTTGGCCAGTGAGATCCAGGAAAAGGTACGAAAAGTATATAAAAAGGTAATAGTAGTAAATGAAAATGCTCTCTTAGTTTACTTAGCTAAAAGAATGAAGTTCATATGCAGTCTGTATTCAAAACAATGTTAATATCCAAGAAGAACATTGAGATTAGCAAATTTCCGAAATAATAATATATTGTTATGATTAGTATGCTTGTGTGGGTTGTTTATAATAATTAATATACTATGATCTTGCTGTGTATATGTGTATGCTGCTGTGTTGGTATGCTTTGGTTTAATTATTGTCAATTCTACCCTGGCTAGCTTTAGACTCTTCCCAGTAGTGAGATCTAGTGAGGTTAAACTTTATAGAAACCCAAACAATACACCACACTAAACAAAATATATTATTCACTTCTATCAATACTTTTATTTCATCTCAATATTTTCTAAAGAAAAAATCTGTGGGATATAATGCAAAGAAGTCTAGAGTTTTTAGTAGACGATAAGTAAATAAGTCTTTAACATAATCCTCGAATCATGATTACCTTGCTAGAAACAGCTATACTTTCAGAAACAAACGTAATATTATTGACAACACAAATCTTATTATTTCTAAATTTACTAGGACATCAAGATATTTTTTATATAAGTTTATGACTAATAAATGTTACGTTGTAGTTCTCTTATCATCAAATTTTTGGGGGCAGCAGAATAGCTGTTTGTGTATTAAGAGCGGTTTGAGCGAGAAGCTTGGCTACTTCGCGCTCGAATTACCCATAGGATTTTTTCTACATGTGTTTTTGTTAAAATGGTTACTGCAAAATAAAAATAATGAAATTTCTTTAGTACGTATTAATTATTTATTTAGATACTATCTTATCTCTATCTTACTTCTATGTGTAACAAAATATAAAATTCTTCTAACACTTCCTCCATCTTTAGTGGTGATAAGCAAGGCGAAGAAATAAACAGTATTAAATGTCTGTGTTTGATGACATATATGTAATACTTTGAAACGTTTTAATTCAGTCTTCTTCTGGGAAAATAATTAGATTTGGTGGACATTTCTAGTAGACTCTTTGAACCTTCTTAAACAAACCATTCGTTGACATGTCTTGGTAGCAGTTTTCGATGAGGGCAGTTAAGTATATTAAATTGAAATGGCGTATTGGAACATGACACAATTCTTTACAAGTAGGTATCACATAAATTATACGTTTCAAAACTTTCCATTATCTAATTGTAAGTAAAAAAAAGCGCTCGCGACTCGGAAAAGTGTAACTTTGTGCTTTCTTTTGGAAGCGCAAAGTACTCAATTGTAGAAAAAAAATATTGTACACGTCATACAGCAAGTGCACTTGCAATTGTACTTATAAATTAATTAATTAATAACTATTAGTTATTTAATAATTCTGGAATTGTGTCAATACGTAACCTTTACATCGATTTTTATATAAATAAAGACGCATCAGCAATTTAAGTGATGCAAGATAACGAATGTTAAACAATTTATAAAGGATAATTCAGTATCTTATTAACTTAAAAGCTTAAATAGAATGAACTTGTACCTCTATAAATTAGCTAATGGAACGTAATAGAAATACACATATAGAATTGCAGTGAACATCAGTGAGATGATCTAACCACCATTGCTGATTCGTGGTTTATGTAGTCAAAGATATTAGCTGTTGTATAAATTAATTGAGTAATCTCTGTCTACGTACCATGTCTTGCGGAGGAAAATGTATTTCCACAGATCCATTATTTAAACTAGCAAATATTATTGGTTTAACTCCTTATTACGACTTTAACCAACAAAAATTGACACACGTGTTTGGATTCAAGTTATACGGATTACTTTTATCAGTTTTGCAGACGACGTTAGTATTACTTCACTTTTATCGTATTGATGAAGTAGTAGTGTCCTTATCCTCCATTATGAACGCTCTGCAATATTTTATGGTATCAATATCTTCGGTTTTGTTTTTGTCCACTGTTTTGGGATTCTCATTTTGGAATATGAAGTCTTGGGAACGCTTGTTTAATTTGTTGTCTGACTCAAGATGCCGTGGTGAATGTAACAGAAACCTATTTATGAAATTCTCCTTTATGATACTTATTTTAGGAATATTACCAGGATTGATTTTTTTTAGCGTTCGTTATAATGATACAGGATTATCTTTCGCTGGGCACATTATAATTTTTCAAACTTCTAAACAAGTGATGATAAGTATAATATGTGACATCCTTCGTATACTCCGGAATAAGTATATTGCTCTCAATAAGACACTCATTGAAATTAAAGTTTGCGTTGTTATCAAGAGTATTACAATTAGAAAACTCCAAGAGGTTGGAAAGATGTACGTAGAAGCTGACAAACTTGTGGATACTTTCAACGAAGTCTTTGGTTGGCCTTTACTACTACTCCTGTGCCACTCTGTGGTTATTCTAGTATATTTTTTGGGATTCTTTACAGATAGAGACCTAAAACTTTCTACAGATGCTGATTTCTTAGATTTGGTTGCCTCTATGATAGTGGTCTACACGGTTATAACACTGGTAAGTACTAATTTTAGTTTATACAATAATGAAGACCGAAGGGTAAGATTATGAACTAGTGAAAAAGAAGCAAACATCTTTTGCTACTGACAAACGTACTTTAATATCAATTATCAGGGTGTTCCATTGAAGTTATCAAAGTTATAGCCGTTTGGGTATATCAAAATGTAATAGCAAAAATGAAACACCTAGTATTAAATGTTTTAATTTGTTGTTATACCATGATTTAGCGTTACCTATGCCCTTTACAGGTACCAAAAATCCACTTAATATCACAATCCTGGAAAGAGTTACTAGCATCTCCGCAGATCCTTGCAGCTGTCAATTTTTTTCTTTAAAAATTAGTACGTAGAATCCGAAAATGCAATAATATATAGGGTGTTCCATTTAAAATAAGAAAATTAATGTCGGCTTCCGGTATAACCAGAAGTATCATAATTCTAAACATTTTAGCTGTTGGCCCTATTGCCTTTGCCAGCTTGCCAAATTTTCTGATTTATCGGATCAGTACTTTCGGAGATATCGATAGTGGAGATTTCTGGTGGGACACTCTGTATAGTGGTTATCTTTACGTATTGATCTTTGTTAATTTTACAATATCAAGGATATGTTTTTATACCTACAAAGTATATATCATAGCTTATATGTCATTGCTACTCAATATCTATTGACGAATGATCTTATCCATTTACGAGATGTTGTGGGTATAATTCAATGCTGATCGGGGCACTAGTTCGCAGAGAAGTTGCATTCCAAAAAATCGCTAGTTAATTAAATAAGATCTTAGAAACCTCTGTTTCAGTTCAAACCAAGAAGCACCACCAAATTTATTTATAACATGGTAGATATATTAACCACATTATAAAGAATAATAATTTAGTCCGTTATTATTTTAAAAGCTTAAGAGAAAGCCACGTCAGCTTGGTTTAATTTAAAAGTAAACTAATGGAAACTAAAAGTGTTCACTTAGATATATAATTACAGTGAACAACAATATTAGCCATATGGGAAAACTACCACCTTCCATTCGTATACCATCATGACCTATTTATTGGATTAGTTTGCTAGTTTATGTTATACCAACTAACACCATGTCTCTAGAACTCAAAGACCCAATATTTAAACTAGCAACTATTTTTGGTTTAGCTCCCTATTATGACTTCAACCAACAAAGGTTGTCCTTTACAAATCAGTTCAAGATGTACGCATTATTTTTATCAGTTCTGCTGACGACGGCAACCCTTGCATGTTTTTATCATTTCAATGAAGAGATAATTTCGGGATTTTCACTTAGGATGAGTTTGCAATATTTGCAGACAGTAATATTTTTGCTTTTATTATTGGTCACTATCTTGGGATCTTCATTTTGGAACATGAAATCATGGGAGCAGTTGTTTAATTTGTTGTCTAAACCAGAAATCCATGTCAAATGTATCAGACAACGTTTTTTGGGATTCCCCTTTTTTACACATATTTTATTAATTCTCCCTGGAATCATTTTGTTTGTCCATACTTATACTACTACAGGATTCATTGTAGCTGGATACAGTTTAATGCTTCTAACTTCTAAACAGCTGATCATAAGTTTGATGTACAATCTCATTTATTTACTACGAAATAAATATAATGCTATTAACGATACTCTTATCAGCGTTAAATCTTGCACGGTTATTAGAAATAGTACGTTTAGAGATCTGCAACAAATTAGAAAGATCTATGTAGAAGCTGTCATGTTTGTGGACACCTTCAACACAGTTTTTGGTGGGTCTTTACTGCTACTCATGGCCCAATCCGTGACTTCTCTATTATTTCTTTTGGCCTTGCTAACAGATAATGGTCAAAATATTTCTCTAGACACAGTTGTGATTGATACAAATGTGACGAAGTTGGTTGCGTTCTATACATTGATGGCAATGGTAAGAACTAGTTTTAATTTTTAAATGAAGGAGTAAAAAATAACGTCTTAAAGAAATAAAATTGTTACACAAACGGAAATTTTATTGACAAACTTGACTTACTGCATTGTAAACAGCTAATCGGTTGATTAAGTGGGACGATGCAGACTCGGCCTAAGGTTCGAGTAATATAGTCCAACCAAATTACACTTGGAGAAAAAAAAATTGTTACCTGGACATTTATAAGTGGAAATGGTAAAAGGGCTTATAATAAACCTAAAAAAAATAAATGCGTGAGTGGGGTTGGTGGAGGGTTGATTTGGGGGGTTGAAAAGTTATGAAAAATTGTATCATTGGAATTTCTGGCAAAAGTTGACGTCAAACGAAAAAGTATTATCCGATACAACTTTTGTAGAGGTCATTTTTTAACATAACCTCAATATTTCCGAGAAAAATGCGAAAAATTTAATTGTAACGAAACTTGGTGAAAGTATACCTTCCTGTGTCTCAAATAACCACAAATTTTTTTAGATAATAAAAATCAAAAAGTTTCTGATATTCATTTTTTTCGGCCTGAAACACTTTTTTTCAAAGAAAAATTCTACTTAGAAAAATCAACGTACAGAGTTCTGCCGTAATTATTATTTTCGTTTTGATATATACTTTTTGGTGAATTAAAAAAATCTGTAGTCACAGTTCAAAAACATGCTCAAAAATGCAAAAAAAAATAAAAAATTAAATGCAACAGTGAATTTTTCAGTTATTGTTGATAACTTGTTTAAACTAAAAAACATTCAAAAACTGATTACACCATTCAATTCTACGGAAAAAAATTAAAAAATAACTGTCTCATTGTTTGACCCAAAACATTATTTTTGTACAGTAGGTATTGCTATAAACATCTAAGTCGAATTACAAATGTACAAATGATAAATTATCTCTGGATGATTTGAGATTTCAACAATACAAAGTATTAACTGCAAAATCTACTGTTAACGCGAAATCCGAAAACCCGAAATTTTGCAAAATCGTTTTATTTTTTTCTGGCTTTATTTGAAAACGAATTTTAAATAAATTGCATATTTACATTGCCACTTTTTTCGCTCTATCCAATGGCGTCAACATTTTTACAATCCGACGTTTCGTCTTCGAGGGGCCATCATTAGATTCATTTTTTTTTAAATATGTTTGCTATTTTTATGACAAAATCTAGTCATTTTTAATTCTGAATTAGATGATATTACTATTGTAATCACCTAAAAAGGTTTTTAGCCATCATTTAAAATTTTTCACTATTCGACTTATGTACAATACTGTCCAAAAATAAAGTTTTGGCTCAAACAATCAGATAGTTTTTTTTTTAATTTTTCCATACAATTGAATGGTGTAATCAGTTTTAATTTTTTTAAAAATTAAACAAATTATCAACAATTACTGAAAAATTCATTGTTGCAAGTCATTTTTTATTTATTGCATTTTTTGAGCATGTTTTGAACTGTGATTACAGATTTTTTTATTTCACCAAAAATTATATGACAAAACGAAAAAATTATCACTGGCAGAACTCTGAACGATGTAGAATTTTTCTTTGAAGAAAAAGTGTTTCAGACCGAAAAAAATAAAACGGAATCTTCTTAATTTTTTTATCTAAAATAAATTGCGGCTATTTAAGACACAGAAAGGTATACTTTTACCAAGTTTCGTCAAAATTAAATTACTTTTGCGGAAATGAGAAATAAAAAACGAAAAATCAGAAAAAAACCTGTTTTCGCATTTTTCTCGGAAATTTTGAGGTTATGTTAAAACCTCTACAAAAGTTGTAGATTTTTGCCAACCCTCCACCAACCCCGCTCACGGATTTATTTTTTTTTCGTTCATTATAAGCCCCTTTACCATTTCCACTTATAAAAGTTCAGATAACAATTTTCTTCTTTTTTCCCTCTAAATGAGTTATTTCGATCGGTCTAATAATTCTTGATTAATTTTCTTGAACACATGACCACAGTTTGCTTGGGAATTAATGATTGCCTCTTATTTTTAGTTTGGACCTATATTGATAACCTTCGCTTGCGATTCGGTGGTTCGTGAAGCCAACAAGCTGCTGAAGATGTGCTACAACATGCAGGTGCATCTGCCGCTGTTAGCCAGAGAAAAAGAGGAACTGGACAGGTTAACTAACTTGATCCACAATAACGGTCCTAAATTCACAGCGGCTAACTTTTTTGAAATAAAACGTTCGACCTTACTCTCTATTATTGCCACCACGACAACCTATATGATCGTCATATTGCAGTTTAATTATTTATAGATTTATCCACTTGCTATGATACAAACCATAAATTATATTGATACACGTGTTAGAACGTCTCACGCAATATTTGTTGGTTTTCCGTCTTTGAAATTACACTCCCCCGCCACAAATAAGTTTACGTCTGAGACCGCTCCGTCCACGAATGTACACTGGACGTTTTTTCTCGATCTAGCCTAGCTCTGCCTTTGTCAGAAACACAAACTTATTCGTGTCGGTCTGTATCTACAGTTATATTGAAATCTTGCACAACTGTGGCACTGTTGACTATAATTACCAAGTATTCTGCAATTTGAGCTCTGTTTAGTCCGACCGTAACCAAGTCTCTTTTTTCTTAATAAATGTAATTTGTTACTTGCATATTTTTCCTGGTGTGTTTTTTAAAAAATTATAGAAGTTTAAAGTGATTGTAGCACTTGCAAAAATCAGTGGTACGGGAAATACCAAACTTTAATGAAAGTAATATTTAAGTAATTGAAAAGTTTATTTCGGTCAAAAGCAGAAGAATGAAACTTCACTATAAAAAATATTATTGTGTACATTTTCCCCATACTTTAATAGTACTTAAAATAAAATTACCCAATTATATTTGATTTTTTTTTACTTACCTTGTATCTCAATTTTTCCGATTTTCCTGGAATAAAAGTCACCACTGGGAAAGAAATAATAATCGATAACAGTTATAGTTTGGAAACTCTCGGTACTCCTGCTCTGATTTTATTGCAACCTTTACAAAATGCTAATTATGGAGCAAACACATTAAAAACACGATATAACAGTTCAACTAAGATATTATTTAATCAATAAAAAAGTGATTTTTTTTGTAAGCGTTCAGCTTTTAGTCGCCATTAAAGGCTGAATTTTTTGCATTTGCATTTATTTTTCAAGCAGGGGTAAATTCTATGGATACAGCACAATTGGGAGCACTTTACTAAAAGACCTAGCGGTATTATTGGGAATTTCAATAAACTTGTCTAGAAATACATTCTCCCGATACTTTATGGCACTGTTTATGATATTTGGATTTAAGGTCACACAGTTGTATACCGGTTACCTCACCAGGATCTGGCCAAGTATATCATGCCCGATTCCGAGTCATGGGTTTTGGGTGATATGACTGCAATGGAAGGTGTTCCTGTTAGTGTAATTAGAGAGACATTGTACAAATTCAACTTGGTGTTACGAGAGAGTTGCTATTGGTAAAAACAGCGCGCATTCTACATAGACAACTTGCTTACGGATTACGTGGTGGCTACAAAAGGTTATTCTTTAAACTGTCTCAAGCTTACTTCTATGGGTTCTTACTATTCCATTATAATGAGGAAAGGTGTTCCTTTCTATGAACACTTTAACAGCATTATAGACCTTACTTTTGAGGCGGGGTTCTTGTCGAAATGGTCAAACAGTATCATGGAACCTACAGTCACGTTTGTTAACTCTAACAATGCTAAGATTCGGTACAAGAACTTGCAACCCATTTTTTACTTTTTCATAGTGGGCAATCGGTTTCTTTTGTCGTTTTCCTTGCTGAACTCACTTTAAAATTTTTTAAAAATTGAATTATCCTATGCTATGCGACTATGAAAGAAAATATAATTTTAATTTAAAGTTTCGGACAAAATCTGTGTATTTTGTTGTTATAAAAAAATGCAAAAAATAAGAAAAAATTATTAAATGTCAGTGCACCCAAAACCAAACCTTGCAACACAACAGGTTCCCAGCAGAGCTACGATATACGGATACATACAATAGAAGATTCCTAGCATCTCAGATTATCACTTTAGGATTTTTAAATTGTATTTAAAATATATTTTAAGAAGTTTAATATTTTACTGTGTAATATTTTACCCATCTTCCCCTACATCGCTTATGCAGAATTTTGAAAATATATAATAGTATTTATTAAGAATGCTTTAAATAATACAACGCGGATTAAAAACTGGAATCAATTCCTTTATAAATTAAATGGCAGTATAAAAAAAATGTTGACATAAATAGAACTAAGACTAAAGTATAATGGGATACAACGTCAACTACTGATCCCACTGTCAACATTCCCATCAGAAATAGGCTAATCAATTTGAACATCATTTGATTGGTAATTTTTTGTAAGTTGTAATCATAGTTATAGTACAAAAATATTCCCTAGGTTTAGTAATTGATGTTATAATCCTAGAATACGTATCGTTTGATTTTTGAACAGCATTTCTCTAGTAGATAATTGGCAATGCTTCTTATTATCATCACCGAAAGTTCAATTAATAATAATTCCCCTTAAAGACAATTTTTCTCTTAATGAAATTGAATTAAATTATATATTGCCAGAATACGCTATTACTTGTATTCTCTTTTATATGTTTTAAGTGTCAGCAATGCTAATGGCAAATAAATGAAAATTTCCTATTAGCCATATAGAATAAAAAGCTTTTAGTGGCAAGTATATACACGTAGAAAATAAATTAACGCCAATAATGATTGATTTTAAATTGTCAATCTAAAGTACTTTATCTTTGTTTCACCATCTTTTACATATCACGCATTTAACTCGTTAGAAGCAATAACATTTGTCTAATAATTTTTTTCGTAAACCCATTTAAAAATAATTTTCTCAAAATTTTCAATTTTTGCTACCCACCATACGTCGAACCGCTGGTCTGGGAATAGATTTCAGCAAGCCAAGTATGTTTTTTTCATATACGATAAATTTGAATAAATTATTTTTAATTTTGTTTGTAATTAATTAATTAATTATTGTTAACCTATCTATGAAACATAGCAAACATTTATATTGACATCAAACAATTTGTATGGCTTCATCTGATGAGAATTTTAGACCTAATATGAATTAGCTCAGTATCTTTTAAGTTAAAAGTACAAAATCTACCGTTAAAAAAATATATAATTCAAAAATCTATAATTAATTCCTAAAAACTAACAACATTGCTCTCTTTAATTATGTTTATCGCAATAATTTTTTTCTATTTGATTTATATACTATAAATACCTTATTGTAGAAGCCACCTCAAATTGCCGATAATAGACTGGAATTGCTGGTTTATGTACAGGGTGTCCGAGGAATAAGTGCCAAAATTTTAACCAGACATTTCACTTTTGTTGTTAACTTACCTGATTCTCTCTCGATGACATTTTTCACTGAGGGCCTTTTCACACCTGCCGGAACCAGGTATTAAGGAACTAATTTTTTTCCGACAATTCGATGAGCAATACACAATTGACTACCGGTTCCAGCAAGTGTCAAAGGCACTGAAAAGGCTTTGGGCAAGATCTTTTTGCTCTGATCTCTTTATCGTATATTCTAAGCCTGAGCTTGAACTCGCAACAATTTATAACAACGTTTATATTGAATGTAAAATGCTTATTTGTTAATTAATATTCTATATTATTGGTTTGGTTACATGAGGTACACTATACACAAAACAGTATGATATATGGAATTGCTCAAAGCATACTACATAGCAGGGTTGACGTTCGATCGCACCTCTTGACGGATCCGCCAAAATTCCATTGTGGATTTTTACATTTCGTGCGCTCTTAGAACGAAGAGATTTCTGCTTTTCCTTCAGTGAACATTTATTGTTAGCTTTTAAATAGTGGAGTGAAAAGGGTCCTAAGAAACTCGAGTGTGCGATCACCGATTGAAAAACGGGATGAGCTGTGCAATGACTATTACAATTGTGCTTGTTCACACTATTCTGATATTAGTTCTAGTCCTATTTAGTTCAGTATAATCTAATAATCTTCTAGATAAGATTCAACAGACGAACCTAGAGAAAGCTACTACATCAACTACCTAATTCAAATTTTGTGTTACTTCTCGTAAGCACTAAATAGCAACTTACCTACCGGCAAAAGGATTGACTTAAATCTACATTTACATAAAATTAAACTGTAGTATAACGATTGTGTAAGTAGTAGTTGTGGCAAGTAGTGCAAGTATAGTAGGCCGTCTTATCTCGAAGAATTCAGCAGCTTTGAAAGATACACGTTTGTTTCCTATTCTTTCACGTAGCTTTTGTATTTCCTCTCTTTCCATGGAAAACGGTGGTAGATCGTCTTCTATTTTATAGCAAAGGCTTAGCAATTTGTCTGACTCCTGTGTAACGGAATCGCAGCAAGCTATCAGTATTATAGCACCCAACTAGAAAACAAATAAAGATTCCTTGTCAATAAAACACATGTTTTTAATAGAAATTTCAGTGTTTATGTTTTCCGCCAGTACACTTACCTCTTCCAAAACTGCTTTTGTAACGGACATAATAATAATATTTTCCGTTATGACATTGCCTCCTTCAGATTTAAATCTACGTTCAGTGAGCAAAGCTACACAGTACACCAGATGTACGATGGACTCGGCAAAGTAAAACAACATAGGCCACCCAAAAATATCATTGAAAGCATCCACCGCTTTATCCGTCTCTGTATAAACCGCTACAATCTTTTTTAATATATTTTCTGCATCGCTGTTGACCACGCTAAACGTTTTAATGGTTTTAACCAGTTCGTTCATGTTTCTATAACTCTTTCTGATTAGAAGCAGAGAAGAAATTATTAAATACGTAGTTAGTGACTTGCTGTAATAAAAAAGTATGTTGGTTGCGAAGAACTTTTTCAAACTGCCAAAGACGTAGGATTCGTATAGTATGGCAGTCACCAAATAAATATTTTTTATAATGAAGAAGAGAGATGGTAAACTCAGATAGGTGTGTAATCTAGATACGGCTTTAAAACTATTTAAAAAGATTATACCATGTAATCGGTTGATTAATTCCTGCCATGTCTTCCTTTTCGAAATGGATGCTCCCAAAACAAGTAATGAATATGAAATTAATTTCGTCGATTCCACGAATACATCTAGGCCTATCAAAAGAGGAAGCGGTGTATCCTGGTAACGTGAATAAGTTGACGCGTAGGTATACCATATCGTGAAAATGACAAAGAATATCGTTCGGACTGTCTTTTTTTCTTTCAATTTCTTTGTTTCTAAATCATATTTCGGGAATATGCCAAAACATTGCGATAGTTTAACTATCCGCTTGGGGAAAACACAGTAATCGTCACTGTTCTTCACCGACATGTTTTCTAACGCGAGCACCAACAATAATTGTTATTTTCTAACGGTATCTAAATTAGTAACACATTTCCAATAACATTAAAGAAAATGAATGTCCAGTAGACTAAATAATTTTACTAATATAAATTGCGTATTGTACCACTTTTTTAATTTGAGATAGTGAATAGAATAGTGAATAGTGGGAAGTTCTTTAATTCTCCTAATGGTTATTGACTGAAAATTACAAATGCTTTGTGTGGTAATTTTAATAATGTTAAGTAACGGATAAGGGCAAAAAGAACACCATGTTCAAATATTAAGGAAACAAATATTTCGTAAAATTGTTAGGCTTAACTTAAAATTAAAATTGATTATTTACAGGTATTCAACGTTTCTATAAAAAAAAAGACAAATCATTGTCACATTCCAAAGATGTAGACTTTATTTGTTTTCTGTTACAATCTAAATGCTTTTACATTGTATCCAACAAATTCATAAATAAGCTACAGTACTGAAAAAGATTATACAAAACATAACAAAATAAAATATAATAATTTTTGTAAAATAAAACAGTAAATTACAGAGGGTATTATTAAATCAACAAAGCTCGAAATAATAATCCAGGAACGTTAGACATAAAAAGACGGAATAAGCGAATTTTTTTACCCTGACATTTTTTTATAGAAATCTGAAGGTTTTGAGGTTAAAAAACATTATGTCACACATACAATTTTAATATTATTATTATTATTTTCTATAAAAAATCTCAGAGTAAAAGAATTCGCTCAATTTTCCCTTATTTTGTTGGACTATAACGTATTTGTGTTGATTTGTTATTTGGATGGTGTTTTTCTTTTAAGCACGTTTAAGTGTATTTAATCAATACTTTTAGCAAAATGTAGTGTATTCAAGTGAGGATTTACGTAATGGTGGTACTATATCAAAAGTTATAGTTTATTGTGTTTATTGTAACACGAGTAGCATTGCATAGCAGATATATGCTGTCAGTAAATACTACAGTGAAGTCAGCAGTGCTCAATATGTTTTCTATTTCGAATCTCTAATTTTAAATTAGACTTCCTAAGTCTTTCGTAAAAAAAACCGCTGTTTTGAACATTCTTCCAGTATTTTTAAAGTGACCTAAGGGCGCCGTATTCTTTAAATAATGTTTTCCACAAAGACAAACAATTTCAAACAATTAATAAATGAATAATCTAAAGCTTATCAAATAATAGGAATGTTATGTCATGCCATTTGAGTATTTTCAAAGACGCCGCAGTAAAACGAATAAACAGGTGCAAAAAACGATCAAACCATCAAGGTTTTAGGTACCGAATCTACGAAAATACTAACTTTTTTATATATAACTCCACATGTAAATATTCTTATAACATTTACTTGCTTAGTCCTACATATAAAATTGTTTACTTTTATTTATAAGTACGTGAAAATAATTCTTAAAATGTGGGGTTAGGATAACAGCAAACGCATGTTTTGCAAACGCTTTTTTTAGTTATTATTTTATTTGAGTAAATTTAAATAGTAACAATGAATAAACAGAACATCAAGGATTTTATTTTTGTGCTTACTTTTGTTCTACACGTTTTACTTTTCAAGATTTCAGTACCTAAAAACGCCAGAAAATTGACTATTTCTCGGCCAGGGATATGGCCACCTTAATATATTTAATATCATAGAAAAAATTACATAGTAATACCGCAAAAAAGAAATCTAATATATTAACAACAACGAATAATAAAGCATGCATGATATTCAAGGTAAATAGAAAATATTTGTAATCTACTACGTTTAGAGTAAATATTAATTTCAAATTTTCGTGTCTATTAAGATGTTGATGTGACATTTTGCAGGTAAGTAAACTTTCATATTGACCAAAATGGTGCACACACGATTACATACAGAACTTGCCACATAAAATTCTATTATCTATTTCTACATCTTTTCAAAGCCTTCTAAACTGACTATTTAATTTGAAAAATATTTGATGCAGTCATTGAAAATCTATTCTTCTACTTAAGTTTTTTCTTTACTTGCAAAAAAGTTTCAATATTTTTATGTAAGTCGATATTTTTTCGTTACTGTATCGAGTGTTTAAAATTGGTTATGGCAATAATAGCTTTGTTTCTAGAAACAGTTTCATTGTTGTCAACGAGGCCATTCGTTTCTTAAAACTGAGTAGTTAATTTAGACGACCTTGAAAAAATCTACAAATACGTGGATAGATTTAAATGACGTGCCCTGTATATCTCTGTAGTGAAAGTAAAAGTCAAACAGTATATAACATGCACAAAATAAGTTAAGAAGTATCTAGGAACTAGTAAACTGTAACATAATTATGATGTATGTGGCAAGGGTAGCAAACATTGCGAGAATAGTAGATCGCCTTATCTCGAAGAAACCAGCAGCGTTGAAGCAAACTTTGTTGTATTCTATTATACCGCATAATCTCTGTAATTCTTCTTTTTCTACGGAACAGTGCGGTAGATCATCCTGTACTTTGTAGCATTTTGTCAATAATATATTTGACTCTCGCATAGCCATATCACAAGTGAATATTAATATTACAATGCCACACTAAAAATAAGCAGAGGTTTAATACTGGCACTCCAATACATATGCAGTGTGATCAGTGGCGGCTCGTTGTATGAAGCAAATGAGGCCAGGCTTCACTGTAAAATTTTGATCTCACTTGTTAATTATTATTAAGTAAATATATCACTTTGATTTTTTTTCTGTTACTTAATTTTATTGTAAATACAATTTTTAAATTAAAATTTGATATTTTTATTAATAATATAATTTTTTAATTTACGGTTATAGTAAGGCTATTGCCGAAGATCTCCATATAGCTCATTTGAAATAGACATTTCAAATAACGAAAATTCCGACAGAGCTAAATTTTGGTGGAGACCTTGTGTACACCATTAGAAATAAAGTGTCAAAAGTCCCCATCATTCATAAAAAATTATAGATCTTAAAATTATCTACAAAAATGGTCCTCATACTTTTTTTGAACCACCATTCCTGAGATATTGCGATTCTAATAGTTGAAGGAGTCACATTCTATATAATATGCACACATTTCCACACCACCTGTGAGGTAGTGTACTTTGACGCGTTTTTTTTAACGTGGTTTCCCCGGTAGGCCTACTCCACGAACTGTTATGGCGGAATTTTCAGGGACAATACTCTTTTAACTGCATGATGATTATTGATATTAATATTGGTTATTGACTTTAACTGTAGTTCTGATTTCTTTTGATATTTTAATCTGATTCATACTCTTCAAAGTCGACTTCAACAATCATGTCTTCTTCGATTTCTTCTTCTTCCTCTTCTTCTTGCTGGATGTTCGTAAATTGTTCAAATGAAGATGAATCAGCTGTCGCTTCATCGAAATTACATGGATCTTCGTCTGTTGTATTCAATTGGACATTTGAGCAAGACTGGCTTTGGCAATTAGTACACGCTGGAGAACACAGTAACCCTACTCTTCTACAGCCACATTTAGCACTACAACCTTTTTTGCAATTGCAAAAAATAGTGTTTAGGAGTTTTTCCAGAACAGATGGAAGTAAAGTTTGAATCGGTTCCAAAGTATTATCTATTAATTTCCTACCCCAGTCTTCTGGGTTTAGTTGATTGCCTAGCCATGTCTGAACTTGATAGTATACTCGATACAAGTGTTGATTAGCAGAAGCCGATGTTGGAGGAAGACAAGATAGTTGTACGTGTTTCTTGTTTCGTGTATTTTTTACAGAAGTTAAATATCTATATTTATCTATACAATCAATTTTTTTTGGAGCTCCTTAACAGCAAGGAGAAAGCGAATTCCTTTTGTGATTATTGTTTGAGGTGAAGAATCTATTTCTGCAATCAATCAAATCTTTTTTCCAAATAATTTTAATACTGATGTTTTACCCCTTCTGAACATCGCTGATGTAGTATCGCAGCCGGTTATCGCATGTAAAAATAAGATATGGTTTTGGCATTTTGGATAAGCAGATAAACTTTTTGAAGAATATATTTCTGTTCGCTGTTGAGCCTTTCCAGGTTTTAAAAAGTATATAATTTTATCAATTGGAGTCCTTGAAGTGAGTAGTATTAATAAGTCAACATCTTCACCAACTACAAAAGGTGTATTTGTTGCATTAAACTGTTCTATTGCTGTTTCAATTATAAGGACATCTGCGTCATTTTGACTAAGGGACTGAGTTTCTTTTGAGTGTATATTCTCAGAATAGTATAGTTTATACATATAAGAGACACAAATAGGCATTTTTACTTGCATTAAGTGCCTGACTATGTATATACGTTGCGTATATGTGCATATCATGTAGAACGTGACTCCTTCAACTTTTAGAATCGCGATATCTCAGGAATGGTGGTTCTTAGAAAAAAAGTATAAGCACCAATTTTGTGGATAATTTTCAGATTTATAATTTTTGTATGAGCTACTTTTTTGATAAAACTTACCGTTTTCGAAAAAATCCAAAAAACCTCAAATTTTGACCTTTGATCCCGAATAACTATTTTAGCACACATGGGATCGGTGGGGACTTTTGACACTTTATTTCTAATGGTGAACCTACCCAAGGTTTCCAACAAAATTTAGCTCTGTCAGAATTTTTGTTATTTGACCACTATTTTTATGACTAATTTGATCGGACTAATAATAAAAATTTACGTGGAAATATATTCCCATTTATTATTTGAGAGCGGATTAATAAAATATCCAAATAGTTGCGTATTATTTTTTATAAAATCTGAATGAAAATCCTGCTCGTGAATTTCAGTTTTTCTATAATATTGTAAATGCAACTATAAATATTTCTGGATGCATTTAGTCGTTTCACCTTGAAAATTTAAAAATTTTTGCCTACCGCCCACTTAGTAAAAAAGTCACGGGCCTCACCTATTCCAAATGTCACGAGCCGCCACTGAGTGCGATATATTTAAGCATAAAAAGTCCTATAGTAGTGGTCAGTAGTAAACATATATTTCCAACAAAACTCCATAACTCATTTTGAATTTTGTTACCGCGGGTTTTTGGAGTCGTTGATAACGAATCTAAAATGCGAATCCGAAAATTCCTGAATAAAAGATGGCGGATTCAATATGGCGGATGTAAAAATCGGAGAAGCTTTCAAAATTTGAGGATTATGGCTCCATCGTTTTTCAAAGCCGCCAATCACGAATTAATTCGGAAATTCTTACTGACACTTAAGTACAGAAATGTCTGGTAATTTTTTATGAAAACAATATACTGTAAAGTACTTAACTAAAAAGCATGGAGATACCGTTGTACTTAATAAACCATTTACTCTATAGGGAATCCTTATGTCTACTGTTTTCAGCAAAAACAAATTATTAAAGGAGTTTTTTATTGGAATCATATGTTTGTGTATTGTATTCTATTTACCTGTGATAAAATTGCATGGGGTAGAGTCAGGAAAACAATGTCGAGTGCTGTTCTCTTCCACAACTTAGTTATACTATTGAGCTGAATAACCAGGGCAAAACAATGCAGCAAATATAAGGCAGCATGCATGAAATATAGCAACATCTGCCATCCAAAAACATCATTGAAAGCTTCTACTGTTTTATTAGTTTCCGTGTATATCAATGTAATTTTTCTCAATACACTTACCGTGTCATTACCGACAGTATTACAAATGTTTATTTTAATTAAGATGCTGTTGATATGTTTGTAACTTTTTACAATTAAGCGAACAGCAATAATCATTAAATACAGTAATATAGAACTGCTGAAGTAAAAAATAATATCTACGGTGAAGAATTTTTTGAAAGCGAAGGCTGTAATGGACGCATACATTACCGCAGAGGCAAAGTAAATAATTCTTATTAAAAGAAGTATAAACGGTAAGTTGAGAAAAGTACATCTCCCTGAATCACTGAAATTGTTTAAGGATACTAATCGACATAAACGGAAAAGTAGTTCTTGCCAGCTTTTAACCTTCCAAAGACAGGATCCCAAAACCATGAATGAAAATGAAATTAACTCTACCACTTGTAGGAACAAATCCACTATTCTTAAAACAGGAAAAACTAATTCGCGATGGTAACGGTTATAAGCAAATAAAACTGCCAGTGGCGCTACTACACCAAGCGTCAATACTAGCCATGACTTTTGCAATTTTCTCCAGATCAGTTTCTTTGTTTCGAAATCATAGCTCGGCATTGCCCCCAAAACAGCTGCCAATCTAACTACCGGCTTTGAGAAAATACTGTATTTCTGGCTGTTCTTTGTCGACATGTTTGGAAATGTGAACCAACGTCAACTGGAATAGTTACAATGCATTTGCGTACATTGCACGTTAATGTATTTTCAATAAAAATTAATGGTTAAATAAACTGATTGTTGTTTCGTGAAATGCATTAACGTAAAGTACATTAGAGGACTCGAATATATACTCGTACATATTGTTTTGGAAAATATAGGATGTTATTATTTGGAAAATTTGTAATGTTAATAAGAGTAAAATTTACGTAACCTTATTTTCAATTTTTTTAATATTTCTAGCAGATTCCTTCTTAGAAGCGAATTTTCCCACAGAAAAAATTGCTATTAAATTTAACTCCCACTTTTTTTATTAATTTTAAATTATTTTTTTTTGATTTTGTGTTCTTTTAACCTCGTGTTGATGTGCCTTCCTGTTTGTCCTATTAGTCCAAGCATTATAGAGAAATGCTTACAGAAATTATTACCTGGACAAAAAAAATATAACCATATAGAAAATTAAATTTTAAATTGAGTTTCTTGTTCTTTAAACTCGATCCAAAATGGCGAACGTGGTTAAAAAAAAGTCGCAAAGTTGCAGAAAACGGTTTTTATAAAATAACTAAAAAAATATAGCACCGATTGAAAAATTTTAAATGAGAAAGTTGTAGGTTTCAAAAAGATCTATCGACGGATTTTTCGTAAGCATCGATTGCTTTGTTACTTTTCGAGATATATCGAAAAAACCGTTAAAAATCTTCTCTTTTCTCTTCTTCTAGAACTCGTTTACATCTACGTTCCCATACTTGCTATTTACTGCAAGCATAGCCCGCGGCAAGTCAAAAAAGTACATTTTTGAAAAATTTAAAAATATTAATTATTTTTCGAGATATATCGATTTTTTGAAAAAAAGGCGCTCTCGAAAATTGGCTAGATCTTCTCAGCGGATAGCTCTACAGTAACGATTTTCGGTTTTTTTTCTTCGTAAAGAGTCATATTATCATGCTGTTAAAAAATGTTGACGATTTTATTCATTTTAAGGATAAAAAAATGACTGAAAAAGTTGCACTTTTTTTGGGTATGTTTTTTCAAATAATATTTCAATTTTTAATTTATGAAAATGACTTTTAAAGAAAGAAACTGCTAACATTTTTTCACGAATTTAAAAAAAATGTTTTTCTACGACCTTCTGAATGTTTTTCGATGTAACATCGAAGCTCACCAGGATATCTTCTGGTTGGAGTTCAATTCCTCGAATCTTGTCTCCAGCGTTTTTGACGTGATGCTCTGTCCTCCCTGTGCGACGTATCGAGACAGGGGGTGTGTTGCTGATCCAATTGCACTCACTATCGGTCGAAGAGGGAGATTCGGTTTGTGAATCTTCAGCAGGTAGAGCATCTGAGGTGTCATTGAGTCGGTTTGAATCAAACTCCTGTGAAATTTCTTGGGTATGTTTGAGGATCGGACTGCAGCGGCTCCCTTTTTCTCAACTTTCTTGACTGGGTTGTTTCGGACGTTCTTGTAAATGGGATCCAACAATAAGTTTTCCACCTTGGCGATGTAATCAACGGTGTTCAGTATGACTGTTGCGTTTCCCTTATCGGCTGGCAGTATCGTTATTGATTCATTCTTCCGTTCATATAAGAAAAAATGTTTGAAATTAACCCAACTACCATCTGTCAAAGTTTGTCATAGAGCTTGTAGAACACCCAAAAACGTTCAAAACATTTATTTAAAAAATTGTGAATTGTGAAACATAGCCCGGAAGTAATCACCAACCACTTCCCTACTTAGTGAAGTAAAATGATCTTTGATGGAGATTATATCTGTAAATGATTACTTCGTGGATGAAAACCACGAAGGAAATAATATTGCCGATGACAAGGAAACGAAAAATAGGTTCGAGATTGGAAAACTTTATATAAGACTTTTCCAAATCTTTGACGTCTTCTTTACAATCGTCTTTAGATTTTAAGAGATCTCTTTTCCACTTGGATATAAATCCACCTTCAACAATACGCTTCACGATGTTATTGAATTGCGTGTAATAAGGGAAACCCTTCCTCATTGGAATAACAAGCTGAATAGGGACTGTGTTTAGTCGAATACAGTGCATGCGGTAATTCCTAATACGTGCAATATAACCCTGGCGTAAACTAGTGGTGAAAAAGGTGTGAGTTTTGGTAGAGGATACCATTTCTAAACACCAGCTCAAATTATGGCAAGTCCCCCATTTTTCGTAAATTAAACTCTCGGGCACGTCTCTTTTGGCTAATTCAATGACTACCGATTTGGTAATACCCCGCGTGAAGAAGGTGCTCAAGTTGTACTTGTATATGTCTCTTAGAGAATTAACCTTCTGAATACTTTTAGGGGCGGAAATAATACTGGTAAGAAAACCAGAGTAGGTTGAGGTAATATAGAATCCAAATATTGCCGATAAAATCATAAAGTACCTGACAATTGAACGTTTAGGGAGCGGATGGATTCCAATACCCAATAGCACCGCGATGGTCTTGAGGCAAATGCTACTTAGAGACTTGTAAGTCATTAACTCTCGTTTCTGGTGTAAACTTGCTATCCAAATGCAAACAGACGTTGAGGCATAGACGAAGATGGTTAAAACCCATAGTTCCTTTTTGAATATGTTGGCCATATTTCTAAAACTGACCAATACAGGGTCATTTGGTACGCACCAGTATTGATATTGCTGAATGTGTGTGTCGGTCATGTCAAAGTGTTCTAGTCTTTTTGAAGTTACCATGTAATTTCCTATTAGAACGTCAGCGGTATTGTTTAGAAGAAGGAGCAAGTTTCCAGTTATTGTGTTATTTTCGTAAACATCTCCCCATACTTCGCTTGACCTGTTGTATTGAAGAGTCATATTCAGTGAGGTCGCAATCATATTGAGCAAATTCATGTCGAAGCCTTGGTTCAAGAAATAGTTTGAACGCTGCATACCTCTTTCCTCGTTTATCACCATGGGAGGGTATTTGATATAATAAACTTTCACGATGCAGTTCCTACTGCATCTGAATGATTTGTCATTGAACAATTTTTGGTTATTTTCAAACCTTCCAAAGGAACAAGAGTATCGCATTAGAGGCACCTTTCTCACAGGACTCCATGACAAGACCGTATACCTTGAAATATCCTCTGTACGAAATAAGAGAAGTATATTAAACATATTCCTTTTCCGAAGTGTATTCAAGAAGAGCTCATCCACAGTTATTGTGGAAATTATAATACATTTTACTTGGAAACTGTAAGAAATGTTATTTAAAGCATCAAGAACAGTAAGTAGTTCACTTTTGTCGCTGACACAAATTATGTAGTTACTGGTACAAGTTCTGTCAAAACAATCTATTGATTTATTGATTAGGAACGTCCAACGATTCTCGTTTATCAGTAACATAAGTATATCATCATCAAACGACTGTGAAACGGAATTGGATGGTACATAAGTGACTTTTCCAGATTTATTCACAAAATACATCTTACTTGTTTCTAGTACACATAAACCCATGGAAATTGGACGCACATCACTTTGATTTGTAATTTGAAACTTGGAGATAACTGGCTTTACTTGACCAAAGGCCAAAATGAACAACAGTGCCGTTACGTCCATTTTGAAATAATACCTCCGCTGGTTACTTCTCATGCTGTTCTAAGTATTTTCTTGTGTCACCACGTGACATTGATTTATTAGTTTACACATCTTATGTATTTCCAATGAGGTTAAGTGTTTGGCGAGCAAGATCCATTAGCTTTCAGACGAACACATTTTTGTAAATATTGAAGTACATCATAATTTAATATTCTAAGGACGGGAATGTATAAATATTTTAAAACCAAGTAACAATTTAAAACATTACATTTCCACTGTTTAGTGATCTTGATTAGTTATCCAAGTCAAGGTTTTAGTGAGATAAAGATCACTAAATAAAAGAACAATATATTTTAAATCATTGCCAACGTTTCGGTGTTATTTTACATCATCCTCAGGGCTCGAAATTTGAAGTGTCTTTTTTCCAACTTGACAGTTCTAAATATTAAGAAGATGGTATCTAGATACTTATATGTGCACTTATAATTCATGGAACAATTTCTTTTACAGTAAAAATTGTTATTAAGTCTTAGGTGCTGTTCAGTAGAATGACAGTAGAAAAATACGTTAATTCTAATGAGTAATAATATACGTATAATCAAAGGCAAACATGCACATGTTTGCCTTTGATCTGAAGATTCGCATCGATCAATTTATTCGATACGTATCTATATAATAAAAATATATAAAATATAATCGATTTCTTTTTTTACCCATAAAAGTATTTTAAATTACAATGTCTACACCTTTTTTAGCAGTTCCTTTGTCAGATTACTGCAATGGCACAGAATATACCATCACTTGTTATTTCGACAACCCAAAAACTTTTAATGTTTACTCACTACGATTTGCTCTTTGCTAAGATAATATTCCGGAATATTTTGTTCACAGTATTGCCTATTGCCGAACATACCCCTCTATTGTAGATTGTTTTAGATGACATCTATGAAAAGCCAAAACAGCGGTCATAGAAAATGTTAATAAACTTGAAAAGATTTTGATGTGTTAATGGTTGTTTATTAAAGTTACAGAAAAGAATTTCACCAAAAACATTGGCTAATTGGTTCTTTGAAGACAATGTTTCCTTACAGCGTTTTAACAACAAAGCTATAATAACAAGATACATGTTATTTTTCAGTTAAATATATTAGAACTGACAAAAATACATTTATATATTAAAACCACAAAATTGAGTGAATTTTTAACTTCCTTAGAATAAGTTAATTTAGAACTACTATACATTTTATTGTAATATTGATAATGCCTTAACTATAAGTTATAATGGTCTTTATCTAGTGTGTGTAGTGATACGCTAGTGCACCTTAAGGTCATTCAAAGCTTTTAATATACAGGGTGATCCATTACGGAGCTGCTGTATATAGATAGGAAACTAGACGTGCTACGATGATGGGGTAAAATGTCAATATTATTTAGAGAACTAAATAAAGGAGGATGTTCTAGCACAACTTCACTATTTTACCAATAACTTTAAAACGAAAAAAGATATCGACCTCCGGTTTGTGTATTTGCCTTAATAAATAACACAGGCCAACAAGGAAAAATTTCCAGAGATCAGACACTACGTTTCCGAAGGCATTTGGCGCGCTGAATCCGAATCTGGCCTCAGAATTGATCAATCACCCTAGGTTTCCGAGATATTCTAACCTAAAAGTGCAAAAAACACGTATTTTTGCTATTTTCAAGGTTATGTAACTTGGCGAAAAAATTTTTTTCTCAAAACTGAAAATATCATTGAAAACTACTGTCTTTCCCCTTCAAAACGCATTTTTTTATTTGTAAAAAGCTTTATTTTTCGCAGAGATATCGTCGATTAAAGATGATCAGTATAGCTACCTTATTAAACCATGGCTCGACCTATAACACAATTAATGGGTATTATGGGTTATTGGGTAATAGGGCTTGAAGTTAACCTTCCTGACGATTAGGGCTCACAGCGCTTAGTGTTGTGGGGTTATAGGGCTTGGGATTAACCTTCCAGACATATAGGGCTTGGGGTTAACCTTCCTGACGATTAGGGCTCGCAGCGCTTAGTGTTATTGGGTTATAGGGCTTGAAGTTAACCTTCCTGACGATGAGGGCGCTCGCTCCGCTTAGTGTTGTGGGGTTATAGGGCTTAGAGTTAACGTTCCTAACAATTAGGGCTAGCAGCACTCAGTGTTATGGGGTTAGCCATGATGTAATAATATAGCCATACTGGTCATCTTAAATTGACGATATCTCTGCGAAAAATAGAGCTTTTTTCAAATAAAAAAATGTGTTTTGAAGGGGAAAGATAGTCGTTTCCAATGATGTTTTCAGTTTTGAGAAAAAAAAATTTCAAGACGGCGTCCTTCATACTTGAGTTGCTATGGTAATAACAAAAAAAAATTGTGAAGGGTTTAACACTATATCTAAAAAGTGTATATAAACTTAGGTTGTATAAGCGAAATTTCGAAAAATCGACAATTTTCTGTAATACTATAGCACGCTCCCTGCGGTGAAGTTACAAACTTGAAAATATTTTAAATCACTTTCTTTTGGTCGCATTTGCCGATAGTTTTTTTACCCCATAATCGTAGTACGTCTAGTTTCCTATGTACAGCCGCTTCGTACTGTTAATAAATCACCCTGTATATCCTTTTTTGAAAAAAATTCATAATGTGTATACAAAGTGTTTAAACTTATTTGCCCAAAGTGCATCGTGACTAAAAAAGTTTGAGAACCACTAGTTATAATGCTGAAGCTGCTATATTCACGAAAAGTAATATTGTAATATTACAATCATGTAGGTGGTAACAGCTTTAACAAGTGAAAGTAAAAGGGAGCGTTTAATTTCGAAAAAATTCGCTGCTGTAAATGTGGGCCTTTTATATAGAATCAAATCTATCAATCTCTGAAGCACCTCTTTCTCCTTGGCTAACAACGGTTTATTTTGTCGCAGCTCGTAGCATTTTTTAAAGACTTTGTTAGCTTCTTTGACTGCCGCATCGCAAGCAAAGATTAATAGTATAACCTCGACCTGAAAGTAAAAAAGTGCATATTCAGTGAAACGCGTTCGAGAAAATGTTTAATAGTTAACATATCATTAATATTAAAGGTTTTAAAATATTGATATTTCAGAATTGTTTTGTCTTCTAATTTAATTTCTTTAATTTGTACCGCTTTGTACAGTACTGCGAACACTGTATTTGTAAGACCAAAATTTGATAAACAAATAACAAATGCATTTAAGAGATACATAAAAAAAGGGTCGAATTTTCACCAGTTGTCTTCTTAAACTTAACCGTTCTTCAAATAATGATTTTATAAATTATCTTGTACTAAATTAGTTATTACTCACACATTAAAATGGCCAATAATCTCATACTTACCACGGTTATAACGCCGTAGGAACAATTTAACATGATGTATAATTCATCCAACATTAACTCATATGCGGAAATTTTTACACCATATTGAACAAATACGGCAAAGGAATATAAAACATTAACTATTAATGTAACGTGAATTAACAACAAAGGCCAACCAAAGATTGTATTAAAGAGACCGACAAGTTTGTTAGCTTCCATGTAAAGACGGTTAGCTCCTTCAAGCTTTTTAATTGTAGTGCTTCTAATAACGACGCAAAGCTTAACTTCATCAAGAGTATTGTAGACGGTTCTATACTCATCTTTGAGAAAGGTGATTACATGATACATTAAACATACTTCTACAAGCTTGACTTGATGAAACATCAACACGTGGAATAAAGTATTGCCTGTAATATGTACCAGGCGCACAAATACAATAATTCCATATACACTGCCAACGATGGGAACTATAAATGATATATTAACATACCGTCCCATGCCTTTGCAATTGCATTTTTGGCGATATAACAGCTTAAACAGTTGTTCCCACGATTTTGTGTTCCAAAATGAAGATCCCAACACTATCGTAAGAAACATAATCTTATAGATTACTAAATATAACATTTGCAAATTATTCAAAAGTGGGGTTAAAGAAATTAATTTATGTTGACCTTGATAAATAGAAAAAACTATTGTTACCGTTAACAAAATTAGCCACACTAAACAATATAGCTTGTAAAAACACCTACGTATCAATTTATGTTGTCTAAAATCGTAATAGGGCGCCACACCGAACATATTTGCTAGTATTGGATGTCTTCCTTTGCACCACATATTTTTTCGATGTTAACTCTACCCTTGTAACTATTAAAATAGAACTATATAAGAAAAATCTACCAATCGAACATTGTTTTAATTTAGTATGTACATTATTGATAGCTGATATAACCTGACATTGATATTGACAGATATTTATTGAAAATATCCATTATATGATTGGGTTTACAGTGTATTTTAAATAAAACTGAAATGAAAGACTTTAAACTAGTGAAATTGTAATACAATAATACGAGAGAGAAGAAAAATATATGAATATGTTTTTTTTTTGTCTTAAAATCGTAAAATTAAACGAGATATTTATATACAGTTTTAGAAAATCTAAACAATATTTCTTCATTGTACTAGTTTTCTCCAGGATATAAGACGGTTTACAACTTGACAACACATTTAGAATAATTCAGAGACATTTTGCTCGTGTCAGTAAAGCAATAAATCAAACGGAATAAACTTTATTTCACATTTCGATGCACCAATACAATTTTGAAATTTCTCAATGTGTATAATTGACAATACCCAGTAACTAAGCTATACCTTTAACAATGCAAAAGTGACCATAGAACAGAATTTCTTAAACAACAGTTCTAAATGTTTTAAATAATCGATGTTCGTTAAATTCCAGCTTATTTGTAACATTCACACTAGTTTTAAATGATTTGTAAGTTTTGTACATTCGTAACACAATATGACAAAAACAATACCAATAACTATGTACAGGATGTTTCAGAAAGTCCTTCCGTAACTACAGGGGATGATAGTACGACAAAAAAAATCAGAATTTTTGTCTTATGAACTATATGTCTATCTGCTATTGTTTTCGAGGTACAGAACGACAAAATAAAATTGTTTCAATATAATTTTTACGAAAATTTCCAAACGGTGAGAAATATTTGGTATATCGGTGTTTTTAAGGATGCCAAATACGCTGGTCTAATTATTTTTTTATATATTTCATAGAGGGCGCTAGTTATGCTACATTCCTATTACGTTTTAAGTTCTAGTTTTTGTAAGGTTAGATTTTTTACCATACGGGCTCCAATATCTAGTGTATAATTTTATTTTCTAAAAAAATGTACTTTTGTTAAAACTTCCTAATGTGGACGGTTTTCGAGAAAAGGGCTCTTAATCGAACTCTTACAATATTACGGTTTATAAAATAATTGATTTTTCTCAAAGTAAGTCAAAACTTATTGATGGATGTCTGATAAACAATGCACACATACTTTGTGATATTTTAAACTCTAAGTTTATATCAAAATTTTAGTGACTGTAATTAGTCATTAATCATTAGTCTAGAGTCACTAACCATCACTAAAATTTTGTTATAAGGTTAATTAGAGTTTAAAATATTACTTAAGAATGTATGCGTTGTTTATGAGACATCCATCAATAAATTTTGACATAAGCCTACTTTGAGAAAAGTCACTTATTTTATACAACGTAATATCGTAAGAGTTCAATTAAGAGCCTTTTTTCTCGAAAACCGTCCACATCAGGAAGTTTTAACAAGAGTATATTATTTTTAGAAAGTAAAATTGTACATTAGAAATTGGAGCCCGAATGGTAAAAAACCTAACCTTAAAAAATTTAGAACTTAAAATGTAATAGGAATGTAGCATAACTAGCGCCCTCTATGAAATATAGAAAAAATAATTAGACCAACGTATTTGGCATCCTTAAAAACCCCGAAATACCAAATTTCATAAAAATATTTCGCACCGTTTGGAGATTTTGTCGCTCTGTATCTCGAAAACAAGAGGAGATAGACATATAGTTCATATGAGAAAAAAAATCTTATTTTTTGTCGTACTATCACCCCCTATATTTACGGGAGCTCTGTGTGAAACACCCTGTATGATGCAATAACTATAACATTGTATCTATAGACACTTATAAAAAGTTAAATTGCAGTATAACAATCATATAAGTAGTAGTGGTACTAACAAGTGGGGGACCTATTTATTTCGAAAAAATTAGCTGCTGAAACTTGGGCCTATTATTTTGAAATTTCTCCAGTTCTTCTTTTTCTCTGGGCAACAGAGGCCAATTCCGCAGTAGTTGGCGGCATAACTTTAATATCTTCTCGGAGTTGCTTGGTCACATGCAAAAATTATCAGTAATGGTTCACAATAGAAAACAGCGAAAAGGTATTATTTAATTGTATAAATCACAGTTTTCTCACGTATCTCTAAACTTACTATAGTATATTGTGTACATAGTAGTAAAAGCAATACATTCCCGGACAGCAATGCAAATTGAGTCTTTCCCAAAGTGTCATCAAGTGCCGTGATGACCTTAAGGCCATTAAAACCTTTTTATATATCCTTTTTGAATAAAATTCGTAATGTGTATACAAAGCGTTTAAATTTACTTGTGCATGTTCCAAAGTGCATCACGACTAAAAAAGTTTGGGAACCACTAGCTATAACACTGAAGCTGCTATATTCATAAAAAGTAATATTGTAATATTACAATTATGTATGTGGCAATTGTATTAACAAGTGAAAGTAAAAGGGATCGTTTAATTTCGAAAAAATTCGCTGCTGTAAAAGTGGGCCTTTTATCCTGAATCAAATCCATCAATCTCTGAAGCACCTCTTTCTCCTTGGCTAACATTGGTTTATTTTGTCGCAACTCGTAGCATTTTTTAAAGACTTTGTTGGCTTCTTTACCTGCCGCATCGCAAGCAGAGATTAGCAGCATAAGCTCGACCTGAAAGTAAAAAAATGCATATTCAGTGGCACGCAATCGAGGAAATGTTTCATAGCTAACACATCATTAATATTCATTATTTTAATTTAAAGGATTTCCTAAGTCCTCAGGAATCTAGAATGTGGGTGTAAATAGTCTCTATAATGCTTCTAAAGGGACAGTTTTTTTTTAATGCATGTTCCAACAAATTTACCAATATTTTTTATATTCAGAAAATGTCTTCTAATCTAATTTCTTTAATTTGTACTGTTTTGTATGTGTCACAAATACTGTTTTTGTACAACTAAAATTTGATAAGAAAATGACAAATACATAAGAAAGAAATCGAATTTGTTTACTTAAATCTAACCTGAAGAAGGCCATTTTCCAAAGGATTTTATAAATTATTGTTAAATCTTGTACTAAACTAGTTATTATTCTCACATTAAAATAGACAAAAGTCTTATACTTACCACGGTTATAACACTGTGGGAACAATTTAAGGTGATGCACAATCCATTCGATATTAACTCATTCGCAGGAATTTTTAAATCATATTGAAGAAATAAGGCCAAGGTATATAAAATAGTAACTACTGATACAACAACAATTAACAACAAAGGCCAACCAAAGATTGTATTGAAGAGCCCGACAAGTTTGTTAGCTTCCATGTAAAGACGGTTAGCTCCTTCAAGCTTTTTAATTGTAGTGCTTCTAATAACGACGCAAAGCTTAACTTCATCAAGAGTATTGTAGATGGTTCTATACTCATCTTTGAGAAAGGTGATTACATAATAAATTAAACATATTTCTACAAGCTTCACTTGATGAAACACTAATATCGGGAATAAAATACTGCCTGTAATATGTACCAGGATCACAAATGCAATAATTCCATGTACACTACCAACGATGAGAAATATAAAGGATATATTAAAATAATGTCCCGTCTCATTGCAACTGTATTTTTGGCGAGATATCAGCTTAAATAGTTGTTCCCATGACTTCACATTCCAAAATGAAGATCCTAGCACTATCGTAAGAAACAAAATCGAATGGGTTATTAAATACAAAATTCGCAAATTATTCAAAAGTGAAGTTAATGAAATTACTCCTTGTCGGCTTTGATAGAGAGAGAAAACTATTGTTACCATTAACAAAATTAGCAATACTAAACAATATATCTTGTAAAAACACCTACGTATCAATTTCTGTTGTCTAAAATCGTAATAGGGCGCCACACCGAACATATTTGCTAGTATTGGATGTCTTCCTTTGCACCACATATTTTTTCGATGTTAATTCAACGCTTGTAAGTACTAATGTGACTAATAAAATGGAACTATATAAGAAAAATCTATTAATCAAAAATTGTTTTAATTTAGTACATGATTTATAGATGCATATAACTTGACATTGATATGGACAGATATTTATTGAAAATATCCATTACATAATTGGATAAGTTTACAGTGTATTTTATATAAAACTGAGATGAAACATGTTAAACTAGTGAAATTATAATACGAATATTTTTGTCCTAAAATCGTAAAAAGGCATTCCACAACTGTTGGTCAACTTGAACGAGGAGTTTCAGTTTCAGTTCAGGGACATTTTATCAGTAAAGTAATAAATCAAGTGGAATAGATTTTATTTAACTTGTCGATGCACCCATACAATTTTGAAACTCAATGTTTATAATTGACAACACCCAGTAACTAAGTTATACTTTTAACAGTGCAAAATAAAATTTCTCAAACAACACTTCTAAATATTCCAAATAAACGATGTTCATTAAATTCTAGCTTATTTTTAACATTCACACTTGTTTTAAATGATTTGTAATTTTTTGTACATTCGTAACACAGTATGACAAAAACAATACCAGTAACTATATACTGGGTGTCCCGCATAAGAACCGACACAGGGCAGGTGCATGTAGGGGTGTCTAAAATATTGTAAATTAACCAAACTTACCTATACAGGGTGATTTTCAATAGACTAGCACAAACGCTACCAGTGTATCTAGATCAAAAAATAAGGCGAATGAACTGAATATACCTTAGACAAAAGTTACACTCCTGAGGAATTACAGGGTCTTGAATGTTGTAGAGCCAACCAATATTTCCTTCAATTTATCTTGAACGATGTGACGTAAATCATTTATATTTGGTACAGACATTTGTCCAGTGCGGATACATACTTTCTATTAATATTGTTTAAATATGTCCACCAGAGGCGCTGCTGTCGACTACATGCAATAATACTCCAAAGAATTTTTACATATCTTATTTACATGTTTGGATGTAACAACTTAAAACAAACATTTTTTCGATAAACGCGATAGTTTTTTTTTAAATAATTTACGAAAAACAAACTTCGGAAATTTTACAGCGCCAATGGTTGCAGTAACAAACACATCAACACACCATTCTATAATAGCAAAAAAAAACGCCTTTCTCGTAAAGTAATTGTAATAAATTTATTTAGGAGTATTCTTTATGTAACAAATAAAATTATTTTAAGTGTCTAATTTAAGTAATAATATCTAATTAAATACTACCTACTGTAATCTCGAATGTAATACTAAGGAACATAACGTTATTTTAAAGTAAAAAGTTTCTAAAGAATATTTTCAAAGTAGTTCCCATTTTTCTGTAAACACAATCTAACACGACGATTAAAATTATGACGTACTCTTGCAAATATTTCTGGGTTGTTACGAATATCGTCAGCTGCGAGAAAGATTTTTTGACGCAATTCTTCAACAGTATTAACAGGAGTAGCATAAACAAGACTTTTCAGTTGTCCCCATAAGAAATAATCAAGTGGGGTAATGTCCGGTGAACGGGCAGGCCAACTAACGGGTGCATCGACACCACGACCTATCCAACGTCCCGGAAAATTTAAATTCAACCATTGCCTGACAGCTAAGGTACTATGTGCCGGAGCCCCGTCATGCATGTACCACATAACTTGTCGTACACCTAGTGGTATATCCTCCAATAATATTGGGAGATTTTCATTTAAAAATCGAAGATATTCAAGAGCTGTCAGTCGACGGGGAAGAATAAATGGACCTATTAGAGCATCTCCAACAATTCCTGACCATACATTTACACTAAAATTGTGCTGAAATCTTGATGGACATATTTCATGGGGGTTTTCATCAGACCATGTATGACTATCACGATGGTTAACTAAACCATCTCTTTGAAAACATGTCTCATCGGTGAACAAAATATGAGATAAAAAATTTAAGTCGTGTCTGGACATGTTGAGATACCACTGGCAAAAAACAATCCTTGCAGGTAAATCATTTGCAGTTAATTCTTGAACTGGCTGGTGGTGAAAAGGGCGTAAAAGGTTATCATGAATCAAGTTCGAAACAAGTCTTTGCGAAACGTTGTACTGTGTAGCCAGTCTTCTTGTACTTGTTTGAGGATTTTCTTCTAAATTGATAAGTATAGCTTCTTCAAGGTTTACATTTCTGTAAATGTAAATGTAAATGTAAATGTAAATGTAAATAAGATATGTATTTTCATACAGGGTGAAAAATTCTTTGGAGTAATATTGCATGTAGTCGACAGCAGCGCCTCTGGTGGATATATTTAAGCAATATTAATAGAAAGTATGTGTCCGCACTGGACAAATGTCTGTACCAAATATAAATGATTTACGCCACATCGTTCAAGATAAATTGAAGGAAATATTGGTTGGCTCTACAACATTCAAGACCCTGCAATTCCTCACGAGTGCAACTTTTGACTAAAGTATATTTAGTTCATTCGCCTTATTTTTTCATCTAGATGCACTGATAGCGTTTGTGCTACTCTATTCAAAATCACCCTGTATATAAAGTTGCGCCCCTGAGGAGTTATTAGCCCTCAAAGTGGGGCCCTAAATAAACATCTTGTAGTGCTTCAAGTAGCTTTAAATCATAGTCAAAGAAGCCCAGTAATAAACCTAAACCATGTACCAAGTTTGCTTCTTCTGCGGTACAGTATTGTGGATCATGAAGTCTTGCAAAAAATTTAATAAAATTTCTAGGGTCGTATTTAAAAAAAATTAAGTTAGTGATGGTCCTGGAGAGACGAAACGCTACATATAAAAAATGATTATGCCATTCGATACAGAGCAAAAAGTGGCCATGAGAAAGTGTTCTTTTTTCAATATCACCTCAAACAAGGCTGAAATGAAACAAAAACGGATTTTCAAAATTTCGGTTTTTTCAAATATTTCGAAAACTAGTCATGTTAACCTTAATTTTTTAGAGGCATAATGTTGGTCCCTTGATTATGCAACTTTGCCCCCATTTACCGTTTCTGAGATCCCTGTAGTAGTGAGAAGCGAATTTGTAACAACCTGTATAGAAATTAAAAATACACAACTTGCAATAAAATATATTTTATTTTTTCCTCAAAAACGGTGCATCCTACGAAAAAATTAAACTGATCAATTTCATTCAGAATTGATGGCGAAATTCTAAAAAAATATGAAAACTGGAAAAAGTCAGTGGCGTATAATTGTTTTATTAAAAAAGTTTGTGGCATTCTCGCACGCACGCCACTGGTGTAAGTACCATATTCGAACCACCCCAAAAAATGCACATTTATCCCGCCAAAGCCTTTTTCAAATTTCGTTTAATATGTGGAATTTGTTCAATAACTGTTATATGTACCAAATAATGCATTTTTGATATGAGTTGGTTCGCCTGCGTGTATTTATGAGTATTTTCTGTATCAAATATAGATAAAAAAAACGGCACGGGAAAGTTAAGTTTCCCATACTGTTTGCTAATGGTTGCTTAGCAACGAACTAAAATACTAGAATATAATATTTTGGGATCTGTAATCAGTAAAAAAATCAGTATTTTATTGACTATTTACTTTAAACATCTACTTGGCAATTAACAGAACTTTCAATATAAATTTTAGGTAACTAGTAATTCTACAATATAAAAACACTACGATAAAGAATGCAAGAAAGTAATTGTGTTCCTGTGGCTGTTTTTGAAGAAGCTCAAGAATTTATATTGAGGAGTATATATCTAACAAACTTGATATTGCAAGGAAAATCCAAGGTTCCTTACGAGAAGAGACATCCGTAACTTGTGTAAATTCTTCACAAACTTCGGCAGATGTTATGAGTTCCGAAAATGATGGCAACAATTCTAGAAGGGTTGTTATTAACGGAAAGCAAGTTAAATGTAATAAAAAACAAAATTGTCGCACTTGGGGTTCAGCAAATCCACGAGTAATTGTTGAGAAACAACACTGTTTGGTAAAGGCTAGAGGCATCGTCATACCATTCTTCTTCGTTAATGCGGCTGATTAGGCAATAACAGACAATGGTGCTCGCTATCGCGACAGGATAATCCAGTTGTTTGTGTCTAAATTGCAAGATATGGATAAAGACGACACATGGTTTCAACAGGACGGCGCCACATACCATACAGCCCGAGAAACAATTCAATTTTTAACGCTGTTGGACTTTTTTCTTTGTGGTTTTTTAAAGTTTAAGGTTTATACCAACAAGCCCACAACCACCCACGCCTTTACAGAGGAAATTGAGAGCTGCATTACTCACTAACTCTATATGCTATGCCATACATATGAATTAATGATTAAATGACTTTAGTAAAAATGTGTATATTACTCAGGTGTGCTTATAAATAAAAATAACTCATTATTTTGTTTTTGTATTTATTCAAACGGGTGGATAAAATAAGGGTAACAACAAAATGACAGTACACAAATAACCTAAAATATTTACAAATAAATATTTACAAATTATTAATTAATTGTGCAATATGTTGCTAATTTTTTGCTAATTTTGAGATGTTCGTGCCTTACATTTGATACAACACACGGTAACTTTGTACCTTGTGATTTAAAACTATTTATTCCGACAGAAATATTTTATGTTGATAAAAAGTTAAATTGTAATATTACAATCATATAAGTAGTAGTGGTACTAATTAGTGTAAGCAATATTGATCGTTTTATTTCGAAAAAATATGCAGCTGTAAATCTCGGTCTTTTATTTAGAATTAAGTTGTACATTCTCCCAAGCTCTTCCTTTTCTGCAGGTAACATGGGTAAATTTAAGTGTAGCCTGCAAGACTGTTTCAGCAATTTATGTGCTTCTCGGGTTGCTTTGTCACATGCCAAGATGATTAAGAGGGGTTCAACCTAAAAACAGAAAATAGTTGTTATTTAACAACCATTGCATTAAGCATATATCTTTCTAAATGTATGTAAGGACAAAATAAATATAGTAATAGTTTCATTGCCACCCAAATTTCCTCATTCTTTAATATCTTGGTGAAACCTTTCTCTCTGCTCAAATTTGTATAAGCATCTTTCGTATGTTGATTGATCTTTTTCTATTAGAAAGTATTTAATAGACCTGATCGCAGGATTCAACGACCCCAAAAACGTATAGATACATAAGTTTAGTTTATTGACGATTGATTTTCTACATTTGACCTTGAACTGACCTTAAACCACAGTTAATCGTGTCAAACGGACACTGGATTCGGATTCAGCGACCCCAAAACCTTTAGGATACCATGGTCTTGTCTTTCGGACCTGCCACTTTCTTTTGTGGGGCTGTGATTATTAATAACTGAAACTTCATTTATTCAAATTTACGCCGGAATATTACTTTATTATTTACGTGAAAACAGTGACATAAGGAGACTGGTACCCCATAGAATTCCGTTTTATTTTTATCGACTTTTGTATGACTGTCATTTCTTTAGTTTCTTTGCTGTTTCAACAAATCATTGACAAAAAATTCACCTTAAAATAGCTTCGTAATTTTCTATTTCTAGGCTATTGCAATATAATTCTTAAATCGTAAATTTTTATAAAAGAATACAGATAGAGATCTTGTTACATGACCAATCAATATATTTCGAGGTACGGAATTTTAGAAGAATTGAGTTTATACAAGATTTACAAAAAAAATAATCATAATAATAAGCATAATCAATAAGTACCTACTTACCACGATCATGACTGTGTAGGATATATTAAAAATTATAGCTCGATTGGACGTCATCTCGATAACAGAATATTTTAAATTATGTTCTGTAAGTATAGCTAAGGAGAGCAGGACACTATATACCGCTTCAGAAAGAATTAGTAGCATAGGCCAACCAAAGATGTTGTTAAAAAGTTCCAGAAACCTGTCAGCCTGTATGTAAAGTCGTTTCATTCCTCGAAGCCTTTTTAAGGTACTGTTATTGATTACGACGGAAAGATTAATTTCATCGAGCGTGTTGTTCATACTTTTATATTTATTTCTGATTAAATCGATAATAACGTACATTAAAGAGACAATTATGAGTCTCATGTAATGAATTATCATATCCTGAACGAAATGCCAAACAAAACCCAAGCCGGCTAAGATTATTACCGTAATAACTATCGCAAATCCATGAAGAGATCTAAATACGAAAAGTATAAATGGTACATTAACGAAACATTTTGCAGAGCATTTGACTCTGTACCCTCTAGGAAATAACAGGTTAAGCATTTGTTCCCACGATTCCATATTCCAAAATGAAGCTCCTAAAATTGTCACCAGAAATAAAACTAAAGAATTTATTCCACTTAATAAATGTAAACTATCCAGCAGTGGAGATGCTGAGTTTATTTTTTGACGATAGTAGCGTGAAAAAATTGTAACGATTGGCATAGTAACTGCAAGTAGAAAACAGTATAATTTAAAAAGATTTCTGTGAACCAGTTTACGTTGTTTAGTATCGTAGAATGGAGTTACACCAAAAATGTTAGCCAGTTTGACTATTGGCCCTTTCAGAGCTTCGTATTGTAGCGACATACTTCCGTTACAAACCGACGTGACGCATATAACTAATAATTTGATCATACACTTATGCAGCCAATAACTATTATATTAAATGAAATTTTTATTTACGTGACATGACTGGATGTTGATGAGAGTGTTTTATATTACTGAAATTGTCCATTATCTAATTGCCCAAGGTGTTTTACATTTTATAAGCATAATTTTGAACCACCAACAATAATAATACAAACAACAAAAGGTTTTTTATTGCAAAACCGATTTATTTTATTCAAAATAGTCCCCTTCCTACTCATTACAGCGATTTGCACAGTTTAAAAGCATTAAGCCAGTCAATATAGGTTTTTCATCAGTGTTAAAAAGTGAAAGGTTCCAGAAAAAAAAAATTATTTTGTAATTTCACGATAGTGTAATTTTTATAAAGAAGTAAAATATAAGAATATCGTGCCGATTACATTAAAAACGAGATTCTTATTTCTTACTTTGCTTATTTTTTTAGTTTGTGCACGAACTAGTTTTAGAATGAACCGAGAAAACAATGATTTACTATTTCCGAAAGTGTCGATATGGTGTTAGTGTATGGTGCAGCCGGAGAAAATGCGCTCGCGGCGACTAGGTTATACCAGGAACGATGGCCACAACGTCACCCCCCTGTGCAAATACAATCCTACAGTGCGTTCAGCGGCTGCGAGATACGGGAAGTGTTATTCCTCGAGGAGAAGGACGTGGACGTGCATGCAGTGTTGGAAAATCTTGACGAATTAGTACTCGGCGACTTGCACAGCAAGTAGGAACCTCATCTCCTACCATACATGGCATCCAAGGAAAATATAGCTGTGCCTTACGAGAAGAGACATCCGCAACTTGTGCAAATTCTTCACAAACTTCGGCAGATGTTATGCGTTCCGAAAATGATGGCAGCAATGCTACAAGTGTTGTTATTAACGGAAAGAAAGTTAAATGTGATAAAACAAAAACGAAATGTCTATTATTATAAATATAAATGTTAATGTTAATAAGTAAATAAATTGAATTTGATTTATTATACAGGGTGTTAAAAAAAGAGTGTAAAATATTTAAGGAGGTAATAGTATGAACCAAAATAAGCAGAAAAGTCGCAATAAACATGGGTCCGCAAAGTAACGGTTGCGGAGATATGGAATGTTTTATGTTTTTTAGCCCCTTTTTTTATTTTGCAAAAACGTTGTGTATTTTCTTATAATAGTTGGTTGATGTTTAGTGAAATAAACAGTACGTATTTGACAGTTGTTCTCAGTGCACAAGTTTTCTTTCGCTATGGCTGGTTACTCTAACGCAGAATTAACAGACATGCATTTCATGTATGGTCGTGCTAATGGGAACGCCACCGAAGCGCGACGTCTTTATGTTGACGCTTATCCAAATCGCCAGATTCCTTCACAACGCATGTTTGGAAGAATTCACCAAAGATTGCGTGATACCGGTTCCTTGAGCAAACAGTGCCATTTATCCGGAAGACCAAGGTCGGTATCCACTCCTAGAGCAGAAGAAGAAATTCTAGCACTGGTAGAGCAGAATCCAGGTACGAGTGTGCGGAGAATATCAGCCGAGGTAGGAATTAGTGGTCCTCTTGTTTGGAGAATCCTTCACGAGCAACTGCTTTATCCATACCATGTGCAACGAGTACAGGCCTTAAATCCAATAAATGATCATCAAGCACGTTTGGTTTTTTGCCGCTGGTTTCTACGTCATGATGCTGAAGACCCTCGTTTTCTTGCAAACATTCTTTTTACTGATGAGGCCGGGTTCACAAGAAATGGAGTGTTTAATTTTCACAATACGCATATTTGGGCCGACGAAAATCCTCATGCTCTAATAGAATCTGGACATCAGGCACGTTTTTCATTAAACATTTGGATGGGTATTGTAGGTGACAGGTTTCTAGGTCCTGTTGTTTTACCAAACCGATTAACAGGCGCTGCTTACCTCAACTTTCTGCAGAACACACTGTATGAGTTTTTGGAAGACATTCCTTTGAATCAGAGGCAACAAATGTGGTTCCAGCATGATGGTGCTCCAGCTCATTTTTCCATGGCCGTTAGAGAGCATTTACACCAAACTTTTCCACATAGATGGGTAGGAAGGGCCGGACCTGTTTTATGGCCTCCAAGATCGCCTGATCTGAACCCTCTAGATTTCTTTGTTTGGGGATATTTGAAGACATTAGTGTATGGTACTCCTGTAAATAGCCTGGAAGAGCTGCAGCTACGGATTAATCAAAAGTGTCAAGAAATCCAAACCAAGGAGGGTGTTTTCGAAAGAGTTCGAATATCGTTGAGACGAAGATGTCGTGCCTGCTTGGAAATGGACGGAGGGCACTTTGAACATCTTCTGTAACTTTGTTTTTTGTTTGTTAAAAGCTTCCTTTGTCGGTTTATTCCAAATAAAATGTTTGAAAAACGAATAGTGGTCCATATCTCCGCAACCGTTATTTTGCGGACCCATGTTTATTAAGACTCTTCTGCTTATTTTGGTTCATACTATTACCTCCTGAAATATTTTACAGTCTTTTTTTAACACCCTGTATGTTTATTATTTTTTCATTATGCTACTAGTGAAATAAAGTCCCTTTAGACGGTTCATATGTGTAGATAAAAGTCCGATTATAAGGTGATTGTGGATAAAAACATATAAAAGCTGCTTCATAACAAGGGTACAAGGTTGAATTATTTTGACACGGGTTGTGCATAAACACATCACTGGTCTTTGTTATCAGCATTTTCCAACAGATATCAATACAGAATACACAATTTTAGTAAAGATTATATGGTACTCGACAGTAAACGAAAAAAAAAATAAAGGAAAACGAATTTTATTGGTGCAAATTTGAAAATATACTTGCAAGTTTTGTATAAAAGTAGTTGTAAGGACAGTAGATAGTTATTAAGAAGTGAAAGTAAATATACGATAAGGTGATACTTAAGAAAAACAAAAGATATTTTGAGAAGTGTAGAATAAGGATCTATTTTTAGATTTAGAAATAATTTTGTGGCGTAAATTTATTTGACAGGTGTCGGAATTCCTCTTAGTGAGTCTGGACTTAACCATGTAGGGGCAAACATCGCCACAGTCAGTCGAGTTTAATCAATCTAAGGGCAAACGTCGCTCTAAAACAAAATGAAAATTATAAAACTAAAGTTAAACAGTGAAGTATAATACGGTACAAAGAAAAAGCTCAAGACATCACCAATCGATCGGTTTGTTGTTTTCAAAGCCATAAAAAATATGCTTCAATATTTACGCAGTTGAAAAGTATTAGGTATATACATTTAAAGTTTTTTCAGAAAAACAACTACAAGCATTAGTAAATCACTTATCATTACAGTAACATGACATTGAAAAATGTTCGAAAAGGTCTAGTCGTTTTTAATGGTAGCTCCTATTATTTTCTCGATATAGTAATAGCAAATTAAAATTAATGTATCGCAATGTACCTTTCCTTCTTGCATATTAAATAGTTTGTATTTATTTCAACACAACATTGATTGTTGTATGCATATACTGGACCGATTATAAATCTGTTGGCGATCTGGTTGTAGAGTCAGCAAGACGAAGTCCTTTGCCAAGTTAATTACAAATTGTTTATTGCCTTTGACCTAAAAGAGCAACCAATAATGGGAAATTTCAAAATAGCCCTAATAGTATTCCTTTCAATTTTGGTTTTTGGTCAACTGAAACTTGCTGTGCCAAAGCTTCTGGTTACAAGTCACGACGAGATCCAGCCGACATCAATAGGTTTATGTGTATTTGAAACGAGTAAACGATATTTTCCGAAACAGTCTGGAACTATCACTTTTTTGACATCCGATTTAGGTACAACAGATATTTCGCAATCACTTGTTAAGGTTCTCATGCTACATAGAAATGAATATCGTTGGACATTTTTAATAAATAACTCCTTTAATCTCGTGAACAAAACTGGTACGAATAACTATATAATTTATGTCAACGATCAAAAGCAACTCCTTGTTATTCTTGATGTTTTGAAGTATATTTCGTGGAGTATTCAAGTAAAATTTATGGTAATTTCAACCACAACTACGGACAATGTCTTGCTAAAAACAGTTCAGAAAATCAGTATGTTAAATTTGGTTTTCTTGTGTGGAACGACGGATATTTCAAAGTATATGGTGTTCTCATGGAATTCTTTGAGAAAGGAGATACTAAAACGAAATTCTTGCTCGTCTGGAATATTTGAAAGTAAGGCTAAACTGTTTGAAGGCAAACCCCTCAAATGTACGAGAAATTGTTTTGTCAAAGTGTACTATACAAAACTCCCTCCTACGGTTATGAACGACGAAAAAGGTATGCAGCATTCAAACTATTTCTTAAACCAAGGCCTCGACATGAATTTGCTCAATATGATAGCGACCTCACTGAATCTGACTCTTCAATACAATAGGGCAAGCGATGAATGGGGAAACATTTATAAAAACGATACAATAAGTGGAAACTTAGCCCTTCTTTTAAACAACACCGCCGACGTTCTGATAGGAAATTATATGGTAACACCAAAGAGACTTAAATATTTTGATGTAACCAACTCACACAATCAACAATATCAATACTGGTGTGTACCATGCGACCCTGTGTTGGTTAGTTTTAGGAGTATGACCAACATTTTCAAAAAGGATTTATGGATTTTAATCATTTTCGTGTATGTCTTAATTTCTATTTGCATCTGGATTACCAGGTTACACATTTTACCTGAAACTCTATACAAGTCCACAAGTGTTAGGTGTTTCATGGCTTTATTGGCAATATTTGGGTTCTGCATTACCTTCACGTATTCTAGTTTTCTCACTAGCATCATTTCCACACCTAAATACATACAGAAAGTTAACTCTATAAGAGATATATACAAGTACAATATGAGTACGTACTTCATACGTGGCATCAACGAAAAGTTGGTAATAGAATTAGTGAAAAATGACGAAGTACCCGAAAACTTAATCTACGAAAGATGGAGGACTTGCCCCAATATGAGCTGGTGCTTCGAAATGATTGTCACCACTAAAACTCACAGCGTTTTCACCTCTAACTTGCGCCAGAGTTATTTTACAGCAATAAAGAACTACCGTATGCATTGTTTTCAGTTAAACACAGTACCTACGCAGCTTGTACTTCTAATGAGAAAGGGTTTTCCTTATTATATACAAATCAATGATATCGTAAAACGTATCGTTGAAGCGGGGTTTATATCCAAGTGGAAAAGGGATCTCTTAGAATCTAAAAACAAGAACACAGAAGACGTCAATGATTTCGATAAGTCTAGTATAAAGTTGTTCAATCTCATGCCTATATTTTATTTGCTTTTAATAGGCAACATCGTTTCCTTTATTATATTCCTTGGCGAAATACTCACTTACAAATATAACCTTCAAAATTATATTACGACTTACATGAAACACTAACTGATTTAACCATAACTGTTTGATTTAGTTCGATATGAAGAGGTGGAAGCAGAATTTTTTTCGAATGATTAATTAAGGAAATTTAATGATTTTTAAATATGCTTATGGATTGCCAATTCGTTATTTGAGTTTGTGACGTGAATCCGCTGAAAATAGCTTTAGTTGGACTGGAGAGTTACAAGGTTGATTGATTACGTGTCGACTCGTTTCTAAAGCTGTGCCCAAGGAGAAATCTACTGTAGGAAGCGACTTAGGTTATTGTCATGTTTCTTTGAAAATTAAAAACCACTTATTTGTGTGTCTGTGTTATTAATGATTCTATCCTATAATCCTATATCTATGTTAACCAGAAGTACCAGTATAGAGGAATTTCAAGATCTGATAATGGTAATGCTTGTGGAAATTTTTTTCTCCTAAAAATTGAAATAAACCTGAGACAGTAAGTCAGGTGAAGTCCCAATCACTACCACTTCATTTTCACTGTACAAAAATACATAATAAAATGGCTTCCCCAGATATCGTACAAATATCACAAACAGCACAATTGATTCCTTTGTTCAGCTGGAATCCGAGGGACATTCCTTTAAACGGATATGTTAAATTCTCTGATTCCTATCTTGATCTTTATACATAATCTCCCCTATCACCTGACAGAACCATTATGATGACTTCTTCCAAGTCAATGTTACTCACATGTTTCCTGAGTCTTTGATTTAGTAGGTCTGAAAGTAACTCCTTAAGAATTTTCGACCTTACCTTTCCCATTTTACCTGCATGAGTGTCTTAAAAACTGTAAGATTGTAGACGAGCTCTGGCTAACTCATCACACTTCTGGTTGTTCCGACGATGCTCCTCATGGCAATCTAATGTCATTTTAACATTATAGTCTTACAACGCATTGAAATAGCTTCATACCAGCCTGAAATTGAACTGATGAGCAATTCATTGATTTTTAACATTCCACCCTTTCGACTCTGTTGCACAATATTTGATCGCCATCACCTTCGCCTGGAAGGTACCGAAGTTATTTTGTAAGCTGTACCTTGGAAACAAGTGATTAGTTGGCGTTCCTAAAACCGAATGTACCTTTCCTTATCGTACAGCTTCCGGTGTGTGTGCCCCACTCTGGATGATGGATGTCCCTGGTATAGTCTGTATGATACAGACTTAGCTTCTCCTTGAACGAAAATATTTAGTAGTAGTGGAAAATTCAAAGACCTCAAAAGCTGAAGTAAGTGTGGTTCTCATGGTATAAAGGAGCGTTCTGATCTTTGTAATTCCAAAAGTAAATAGATACCCAAATAATAAAATGAAAAATATCTAGAATTTCATGAGATGAATTGCTTTTAATTTTCTTTGTTACGATATTTAAGAAGTCCCTTAATAATATTATTACGCTTCAGATGAAATGTTTTCCATAGACTAGAATTTTAGACCAGCACAGAGAAAAACTAAACTGCAAATTGATAAATGTAATCTAATTGTTTAAAAATAAAAAAAGAATGTTAACTTTAAAAATTTACTGTGGCCGTCCTAATCAACCGATTTCAAATTTTCAAAAACCATTTAAAAGGTTGAGCGGTATTTTCTATGTGAAAAAAATTTCAAGTTTCTAGATGCTTTATTTAAGGCTGTGCAATATTTTGAAAATTCGAAAATTTTTTTTCAAAATTAAAAAAAATATATATTTTGCGAAAACTATCCAACCGATTTTAATGAGATTTGTTGTGTTGTTTTATTATACTCTAAAGTTTTTTTTACCAAAATTAGAATGCCCTCGGAGCAATTAAAATATTTTTAAAAGATTATCCAAAAAAACTTCATTATTTTGCCTTTTTTCATCAATTATTACTATTGTTGCAACATCGGTAATAAATTTAAACATTTTTAACTTGCAATATATTGTGCAAAATTCAATTCAACTTTTTTTCCTCTTCAATATTCTTCCAAAATACATAGGTTCCAAGATATAAGTAAAAAACTCGGATAAAATAGGTATTTTTAAAAAATTTTTAAACATTTTTGCAATTTTGAAAATGTTTCGGACCTCGCCCAGATCTAGGGATCTACACTTTTATTATGTGAGTTGTACTAAAGGTAATCCAGAAAAAATTTGCTTGCCCCCTCCCACATCCACCTCAAAAAAGATCCGCCCTGGTTTATTTGTAATGTCTTTACATTTGTAAAACGAATGTTTGGCAAGTCACTCCATCATTTAAAGCAAGCTTAATAATTAAAATATGTGTACAAGTTTTTGGTGTTTCTGATGTGTTACTGGAAATCAAGATTAACTGTATTGTTTTAAAGGAAATGCCAGAACTCAAAATTATTTTATATTATTTGCGAACGAAAAGCTACTATTCATGATTGCATAATACCTTTTCCATTTTTATTCCAACTATTACTGACATTATATGTCAAAATGAGCGCGCTTTAAAATTTGCTTCAAAACAGAGGCATTAGCTTAAGAATTATTTTGCCTTATTTATCTGTGGTTATCTGTGGATATAAAAACAAATGTTTATTTAAAAAAATAGGCCATGGTCGTTGTAGTTCTAGAAAGCGTGTTTCTTAAAAATCTTAACAATAATAATTATATTTTATAATGGGGACAGACAAGTGAGCTTCGCCTTGATCACAATCATCTAGTCTTATTTTTTTATTCATCACATAAAATATATATCACTAGGCCATTTACAGTAAAAAGCATACTAATTGTGTGGGCTGCCGAATACTTAACAACAAAGTTAAGCAGCCGTATAACTACAGCAATATATCTTAGACATCGGACTTACAAAACCGTAAATATTATTAATATTAAATGTAACCAATCCATACGTGTGGAGTAAACATCCATAATTCATTTTATAGCTTCAAACACTCTTGAATATACTTAATTCCATACAATTCCTCTTGTGACATACCAATATGTCGCTGTTAAAGCTGATTATTGTTTCAGCCATTTGTAGGTCAATATTTGGAAGTAAGATTAATCTGACAGGACAATATGGAATAGACGTAGAGTCTTTAAGTCAGTGTATTGTAAAAGCAACTACTTGTTTGTTTACAAAAGATGCTGGCATAATTATGTTTACTTCATCTAATGACACATCGTTTACGGGAAAACTACTTAAATTATTAGAAGGAAGTATTCTTAAAGCGGTAGTGGTGAAATCATTGATAACAGCTCCTCATGTCGTGAAACAGCATTACGAGAAGTATAACTACATAATTGAAACTGAAAGTCCAAGACAACTGACTCAGATCATCGAAATTTTAAGCAGTCTTCCGTCCTGGAATTCTCATGCCGAGTTTCTTATAGTTTCGCTCGAAACTTTCGAGAGGCCCATTATTGCTGCAATTGAATTTAGCGAAACACTATGGAGAAAAGATGTTGTTAGGGTAGCAGTGTTGCTGCCTGCATCAAAAAACAGCTCTCTTTATAAAGTTTACTCTTGGAATCCGTTCCAGAAGCCATACCAAGCCAGCAACAAGCAAGATATACCAAAAGATTATTGTTCATTTGGTAAGTTTCACAAGAAAACACCTTGGTTCGATGAATTATTCGAAACATGCAAGAATAGCTGTGCTTTCAAAGTTCACTATATAGATTGGCCACCTTTAGTTGTGAATGCAAAACTGGGACTTCAACCGTCGAATTACATACTTAGTCAAGGATTCGATATAAATTTACTGAATATGATAGCGAATAAACTAAACTTAACAGTTTTTTATCATACAACGGGAACACTTTGGGGTAAAATTTATGAAAACGGTACAATATACGGTAACCTAGGACTTTTGGTAAACAATACCGTGGATATTTTAATAGGCGGTTACAGAAAAACAGCGGACAGACTACAGTATTTTGACGTTACAGACTCTTACATACAGTTGTTCGAAGTGTGGTGTGTATCCAATACACCCGTTATGGTAGGATTTCGAAGCATGAGCAACATATTCCGATTAGAAGTGTGGATTGCAGCTGTATCGGCTTATTTTTTAGTCTCTACTTGCATCTATATTTCGAGTAACCATAAACAGCACGAATTTGAAGCTGGCAGAAATTTCGGCGACACATTATTCAGCAGTCTTGCGGTTTTTCTGGGGATAGGAGTAAACGCTCTGCCAAGGACTACATCCGCTCGCTATTTCATGACTGTGTTAATTGTTTTTGGATTTTATTTTACGCTATACTACTCTGGTTACCTAACTAGCATTATTTCAGCTCCTAAATATGTACAAAAGTATAACACCCTGAAAGATATCTATGATTATAAACTAGAAACGTATTTCATGCATGATGATATAAAATGGGTATTGGATGATAGCAGTATTACCAGTATAGTTCCCAATGAAACCATCAGGAAAAGATGGAAGGATTGCTACAACATGACTTGGTGTTTTGAAAAAGTTGCTACGGCAAAAGCCGTCTCGTTTTATACAGACAATTTGCATAAAGATTACTTCCTTGCTTCTCAGAATCATTCAATGCACTGCATACAGCACAACAAAATTGGAACACCAATCGCCTTGGTATTAAAAAAAGGATTTCCTTTCTACAGGCAATTTAATATCATCATAAATCGGATTATTGAAGCAGGGATTATATCAAAATGGAGTAAGGATATATTTAAATCAAAAGTTTCTAACCAATATAATGACAATCCTGATGATGCAAGTATAAAATTTGTTAATCTGGTACAGATTTTCAAATTCTTGTTGGCAGGAGATTCTGTGTCCGTACTCATATTTCTAATGGAAATTTTCGTCAAAAGGAGCAGCATTCGAGTTATGTAAAAACATTTTAATTATGATTTCATAATTGGAACAGTATTTGTTTGTAAATGCCCTTCAATAAAAATTTTGTGGCTTAATAATCGAGTCCTTATACTCACATTGCTTTGTTTGTAGTTTGCGTTTAATAGTTACGACTTTTATTTTAAGTATAATCAGTAGGGTTGTTAGAGAGAACCGCAATTCAATGGCGTACCAAGCGGGTGAACCGAGACATGCGTGAGCCGCTATCTCAGAATGCTTTTCACGTTCACGTCAGGTTAATATACTGTTGCCCTTTTTATCGTGCTGATGTTGCGTAATTAATTTCCTACCCGTTGGTGTTTATGGTGGTGTATTGTAGACAGTTTAATTTGTTGCTTTTTAATAAATAATGCGTACGCCTATGTCACGTGACTCAGTTCTGACAGCCCTGATAATCAATGAGAAAGTTTGATTTATTCAATGATGTATTCAAGATATAAAAATTAAATTACACAAAAAAACAGTCCAAACCCAGGAGAGCCACATATCATTTCCAAAGGAATTCGATGGGCTGAACACGAAACGGTAGTCAAAATTCATAAATTTTCGATGAATTTCGGAGAAGTTTGGGTGAAACTGGTCTAAATATGGGTCAAAACATTTTCGTAGTATTTTGAAGGGATGATACTATTGGTGAATTTTACGTCTGACAATAAATTCAAAATTAGTGTTTACCTACCTAAAAATTAAAAAAGTAATTACTAAGAACTTCATAAGAATCATAAGGACTTACCGGTTTTACCTCCATCAAAATAAAAAATTCGAAAATTATAGACCACTCTGTTTGATAAGGAAAGATATATTCATTATCGCAATTTAAAAGAAGCTACAGCTTTAGGATTAAAAATTGAAAACATTCGTAGAATTTTAAAATTTAGGCAAAGTTATTGAATGAAAATATATATTGACCTAGATACAGATTGAAGAAAATTAAACAAAAATTTTTATAAATTGATGAATAATGCTGTTCTTGGAGAAACCATGGAAAACATTAGAANTTTTATCATGTCTTTTTCTGCATTTCACCTCTAAATAACCTTGACCTTGACCTTAGCTGACCTCAGATTCGGATTCCTCGACCTCAAAAACGTATCCATGATTTTTTTCAGACCTTTCCATGGCTTTTTCTGCATTTGACCTTCAAATGACCTTGACCTTGACCTTGTGGAGCTTAGCTGACCTCAGATTCGGATTGTCCGACCTCAAAAACATCCATGATATTTTTCAGATTTTTTCATGACTTTTTCTGCATTTGACCTTCAAATTACCTTGACCTTGACCTTGTGGAGCTTAGCTGAAATCAGATTCGGATTGTACGACCTCAAAAACATATCCATGATTTTTTTCAGATTTTTTCATGGCTTTTTCTGCATTTGACCTTCAAATCACCTTGAACCTGACGTGATAGAGGTTAACTGACCCTCTCATCGTAATCAGCGACCCCAAAAACCCCTAGTGGCCTATACCGATTACGGTGTTCCCGCTTAAATCAAATGTTGACCTGTGTAATGAGAAAGTTTGATTTATTCAATGATGTATTCAAGATATAAAAATTAAATTACACAAAAAAACAGTCCAAACCCAAGAGAGCCACATATCATTTCCAAAGGAATTCGATGGGCTGAACACGATACGGTAGTCAAAATTCATGATGAATTTCGGAGAAGTTTGGGTGAAACTGGTCCAAATATGGGTCAAAACATTTTCGTAATATTTTGAAGAGATGATACCATTGGTGAATTTTACGTCTGACGATAAATTCAAAATTAGTGTTTTTTAAGTACCTACCTAAAAATTAAAAATGTAATTACTAAGAACTTCATAAGAATCATAAGGACTTACCGGTTTTACCTCAATCAAAATAAAAAATTCGAAAATTATAGACCACTCTGTTTGATAAGGAAAGATATATTCATTATCGCAATTTAAAAGAATTTAGGATTAAAAGTTGAAAACATTCGTGGAATTTTAAAATTTAGGCAAAGTTATTGGATGAAAATATATATTGACTTAGATACAGAATGGAGAAAATTAAACAAAAATTTTTATAAATTGATGAATAATGCTGTTCTTGGAGAAACCATGGAAAACATTAGAAAATATAAAGACGTAAAGTTAATCACTAGATAGTAAGGTAGATATGATGCATCATTATATCTTAAATCCAAATTTTCACACTTGTACAATTTCTGATAAAAATATGGTTATAATTGAAATGAAACGATTAAATATTACATTTAATAAACCTACATATGTCGGATTTACCATATTAGATATTCCGAAATTGTGCATGATTTTTATTACAACAAATCAAATTTAATGATAAAGCAAAATTGCTGTACGACATTGATTATTTAATGTATCATTTTGTTGACGACATATATGGACATATTAAAGATGATATTAATAAATTAGTAGTCATTACTTTTTTAATTTTCAGATATGTAAAAAAGCAGTAATTTTCTGAGAAATATCAAGTTGGGAGGTAAATTTACTAATGACATCGTATTCAGGGCTTAAAATACTACGAAAATAATATATTTGAAGAAAATTTAGGAGAAAAATCAGTTTTGATCCATATTTGGACCAGATTCACCCAAAAATTTCACTTTTCTCCGAAATTTCTCATGAAGTTTTAACTACTCTATGTTGCTCTCTTGGGTTTGAACTTTCTTTTTTTATGTGTGGCTGTGTTATCGAAAAGTTAAATTGGAAACAACACGTACAAAAATCGATGGAAGTGAAATATAGGATTGCAAGGTGGTAAAGCTTTATTTTGATATAATCTACAACGTGTCTATATTTTTCTATTATGTTGATAATATTCATATGAAGATATATTTTCTTGTTCTACACTGTAAAAAAGTCAAATGAAATTTGCAAATTATATAATTCAAATATTTCAATCAGTTTCAAAAACTACTATTACTATTTAATAAACGAATTACCTAAAATATTGTTTATAATCAATGCATTAGCTTATCTATGTATGTAATAACATTTAATCAAATCAAATATCAACTGAACAATATTTCTAGAAGAAAGCAAAAACAGAGCTAGCCAAATCGCTCTAGGCTATTCGCTAATAGGCAATACATATACCATTATTTTTATTAAGTACCAAGAACTGGTTTTACATCTACTTATTAACACGCTATATTAATCACTCTAATTATTTGTAAAAACATTTGAAAATTAAAAACATTCCTCCTATTGTTGAATGTGACACAAAAAAATTTATCAACTTATAATAAAGACAAAACAACATCTCTTTTTAATTCTATAATAAACACAATAATTGATATAATATATCCAACTAGCAATAAGACGAAAGCAAATTTCAGGTCCTCATATTTCAGAACCTTCTCATCTGGCTCATCAGTACCAAACCTCAACTTGTCACCTGAAACATCTTTTTCGAATTTTGCCGTGATGCCACTTCTAACTAAAATATCAATGAGTCGGTTTATGTCACGCCTTAAGAAGAAACCCTTCCTCATTACTAAATTTGTGTGCAGGCGGACAATATTATTTGGAAAGCAATAAAAATTTGTGTGATTTATTCGTTTAAAGCCTACCATATATTGTACCTGGGCGTTTCTAATACAGACCGCTGAGTGCCCTTCAGCAATTTTTCTCAAACATTGGCCGTTCTCACAAGTTTTCCATTTTCTCAAAACAACTTCCTCTTCCCTAAAAAACTTATACGCGCTCTCGGGAAAATAAGTGATCAAATTATATTTGTAGATGTCATCCATGACTTGGTATTTCTGACTGTAGGTAGGATTAGTGAGAGTGCTTATTAGAAAAGTTTGGTACATGGTCCTTAAATAGAAACTGTATATTATGAAAATCATGAGAATGAGACACACGTGACTGGTTTTCGGAAGCCTCCTTAGAGAAATGCCCACAGTGACTGCATATTCGTAAAAGAAAATATTCCCCGGATTAGTGTAAAGTTCTCGTTCGTCGTCATTTCGTTTGCTGGTGAGCCATATCAAGATATTTGTTATAACGCATACCGAAAGTATCAATATCCACGAAAGATTTGTTATAATATTGAAACAATTAGATGTCTGTAATGGTTGGAAGGGAACGCACCATCTCAAACCATCTTGAACATATGAAATACTACAGTCATAGTTAACGCAGCGGAATAGTGATTTTGCGTATCCAGCGACGCTAATGTCAATTGCGCCATCATTTATCGATTGGAAAGATCCAATTTCCGTGCCGTTAAGGAAAATTTCTCCTCTTTCGAAAATATTTTTGTAGATCAGGGTAATATTTAGTACTTCTGAAACAATTCTCAACAGGTTAAGTTCTAAACCTAAACTCGGATCATAGTTGTAGTTTCTGTTGCTGGAAATGTTAACATCAATCACGTACGGTAAGTAATGAGTGATTCCCACAGACACAGAACAGTTTTTATATGTGCCGTTTTTTCTGTCGTCATACCAAGTTTCATTCGTCTTAAACTTTCCATGAGCACAGGTATCGATCAAATGCACTGAATCGATACTGTTGCCACAGTTTCCATCATTGAAGAGATACCAAGTGTAGACTAGAAAATGGCCAGGTTTCTCAGGATCTTCTAACATGGCAACTACGAACAGAGCTTTGTATTGCCAAAATGTTTGGAAAATTTTTGTTGCGGTATGTAATGGGTCTGTAAATTTAACGGATGACACTACTACGAAATACGTATTAGTGGTGAACAGGTAAGTGTTCTTCAGGTGCTTAAAGAATTTTTTAATATCAGAGGTCTCTCTATAATATATGAGAAATCGTTCAGGTTTATTCGCATAAAGCCCTATTTTGTCAATATGTTCATTGACGTTTATAGTGGAGAAAGTCCATTTTAGCTCATTTGACAGAATCGGTAATACTAGATCCTGCACAAGTGAAAGGGATATGCCGTCAATTTGTGATAGTGCTACATATATTATTTGTCCCTCTTCAATATGCCTCCTATTTGCTTCCAGCAAACACTCAACCAGAGAAATTTTGTGTTCTAGATTGGATACGGACTTCAGTGATTTCAGTGAACTATTAACTTTATAAACTGACACCAGAAGAATAATTTTTATGATAAGCGTCATCCCGGTAGCAGAAGGGATATTTTCTATTATTTATGCATATGTGTGTGTTTATGCCAACAAAGTTCTTTTTTTATGTGGCATAGAAAAGCAGTAATTTTCATAGATCTACTAAACAGGAATTATAACATATCTGTCGAATGTCGCTATCGAGGAAAACAATAATTATCGGCTATTTTATATACAAAACATGAAATTATATTCATATTCAATTTTTTAATATCCTGTTATCGTTACCCGATTGGAAACGCTTTAAAAATATTTAACTATGCAAAGAAATTGGAATATTACTGATTTTTTTAAATAAAGCAAAAAATAAACATTTCAAATAATTTATTTTAAAATGCGATCCATAGAATAGAGACGAGAAAAAAAAATAAATAAAACGTATTTTCAACACTTGAAAATATGTTTTGTTTCGATTTAATTTAAAATAACAAATTTTTTTAAAATCCATGCAGTTGCCTGAACTTCTAAAAGAAAAACAAGTTCATGCGACAAAGTGGGCCGTTCATGAGACCCTTTGAGAACAACTGCTACATCCTTATCAATAGGCAAAAGGTCTTCCGCTGATTATCCTGCAAGAGTCAATTACTCAAATTGGTTTTTGCAACGATTTAGGCAAAATCCAAATTTTACAAGTATTGTTTTGTGCACAAATGAAGCCGTTTCACCCAAGATTGAATAATAAATTGCCTTAATTTGCATATCTGGCATGAAAAAAATGCCCATACAATAGTACAAAAAAACACCAACAAGGGTTTATTGTTAACATATGGATAAACGAATTTAGAAATTAGAAATCAGATGTGGTTTTTGCATGATGGCGCACCGCCCCATTTTATTATATTTATCATAATAATAATGACAAATTTTATTATTTTAATACGAATTATTAGTTATGATGTTAATCGATTAGTTATTGTGTTTAAATAGCTTATAAGTTAATAAACTTGATAATTAAATAAATTTGGAAAGTCAATGTTTAAACGTGTTAGACAAAAACTTAATTTTTTCCAAAACGGCTAATTTTATTGAAACAAATGTAGAGTACCTTTTTTAAGGAGGAATAACAAAAGTATTTAAAAATTCAATTTTCAGCTCTATAAAATGCCACCTGTCAAAATTTTGGCCCAACGAGTGTGGTGGCAAGTCCGTTCCTGACATCCCTAATAGTGTAAAACATTTACCGTAGTATGGTTTTATGAAGCTTTATAGCATACACAAGTAATTAAAATTTCATTACATTATACAACTAGGTTCAAAAATTATAACCGAAGAGGTACCCCTTTGGGACTCTATCTCCGTTAAGGGGAACATTAGAATTTTTTAACGAGAAACTAGGGTTATTTTCACCTCTATACACTTCAGAGAGTATGCCATATACTTACCAGACACCCTGTATATTGATACTGTAAAGTTATTGTATCATTAGTACTTTGTGTCAAAATGCACTTCTCTAACTGCTGTTGATTTCTTAAAAAAAAATACGATCGCCTATTGAAGAATATAAATTCTACGGTAAATTGTTATAGTAGTTTCGATAACAGAACTATATTGGCTTATTCTATTCTTGGCACTCTTATCTCAATAAATATCGTACGGACTGTATATGACTTGTATACATTATCATATCATATACCTCTATGGGGGGCAAATAAATAAAACAAAAAATATATCACACTTGACTTGGATTTTGAGAATAAAAAACATAGATCGGGCGTTTCACGTCAACGGACACAGTGGGCTGCCCAGAATAAAAATGCATCAATATTGACGTACGACGTGTCAAAAGTTTCGTATTTAAAAACTCTATCGAATGCCGTCTGGTGATTTTAAAAAACATCATGGTGGTTTCAATATGGCGTCCCCAATCATGGAAAATTCTGTTTAATGAGCAATATTGATAGATAAGAAACATAAAAATACTGTATTGTAGACTGAATCACCNCGTTAGAGTAACCAGCCATAGCGAAAGAAAACTTGTGCACTGAGAACAACTGTCAAATACGTACTGTTTATTTCACTAAACATCAACCAACTATTATAAGAAAATACACAACGTTTTTGCAAAATAAAAAAGGGGCTAAAAAACATAAAACATTCCATATCTCCGCAACCGTTACTTTGCGAACCCATGTTTATTGAGACTTTTCTGCTTATTTTGGTTCATACTATTACCTCCTTAAATATTTTACACTCTTTTTTAACACCCTGTATATTCATTCGTTTGTGAGAACGTGAAAATATTATCAGTTGTTGAATAGTCAAATGAAAGTACTAAACTGTTAAATATTTCAATTTATTTAAAAAATGATACTGTTAAGTATACAGGGTGTAAGAAGTTTGACTGCCATTACTTCAGCATCAGATATCAATCAAGCCAACAGCATTAACAGAGCACAATACCTACTGGACTTGCTAATATGTAGATACCTATAAATCTGCTCTTTATAATTACTATTGTTAAATTTATTATACTATTTTACCACTAAACGTGAGATTAAAATGTTATTACTATAATTAACTGCTGCTACTAAAATTATCTACTTATGGATTATACAGAAAAACTTGTAATTTCTCAAATCTAGAAAGATTTGAGATTAAAATAAAATTCCCATCGTGAACGTTACACTACAAAAATCTGTCAGTTTATAATAAAGATAAAATTGCATCCGTTTTGAATTCTATAACAAACACAATAAATGATATAGTATGTCCAACAAGCAATAAAGTGAAGGTAAATTTCTTCTCTTTCGAAAATATTTTTGTAGATCAACAGGTTCAGTTCTAAACCTAAACTCGTATCATAGTTGCAGTTTCTGTCTCTGGAAATGTCAACATCCATCACGAACGGTAAGAAGTGAGTGATTCCCGCAGACACAGAACAGTTTTTATATGTGCTGTTTCTCCGGACGTCATACCAAACTTCATTCGTCTCAAACCTCCCACGAGCACAGGTATCGATCAAATACATTGCATCGATACTGTTGCCACAGCTTCCATCTTTGAAGGGATACCAAGTGTAGACGAAAAAGTGTCCAGACTTCTCAGGATCTGCTAACAAGGCAACTACAAACAGAGCCTTGTATTGCCAAAATGTTGTGAAAATTTCAGTTGCAGTCTTCAATGGGTCTGTAAATTTAATGGATGATACTACTACGAAATACGTATTCGCTGTAAGCACGTAAGTGTCTTTCAGCTGCCTAAAGATTTTGTTAATATCAGCTGCTTCTCTATAAAACATGAGGAACCTTTCAGGTTTCTTCGCGTAAAGTCCCATTTTGTCAATATGCTCGTTAACGTTTATAGTGGCGAAACTCCATTTTAGCTCATTTGAGAGCGTCGGAAAGACTAAATCCGGCAAAAGTGGAAAGGATGTGCCGTCAGTTTGTGGTAGAGCTATATGTATTGTTTGTCCCTCTTCAATATCCCTTCTGTTCGCTTCTAATAAACAGTCCATTAGTGAAGTTTTATGTTCGAGAGTGGAAACTGATTTCAGTGACCAGAAGAATAATTCCTATGACAAGCGTCATTGCGGCCGCTGAGAGGTAATTTCCTATTCTTTATGGAGAGGTTCTCACATATTTTTATGTGTGTTCATGCTTTTTATACTGCTTCTAGTATGCGGTATATAAAAGGAATTTTCTAGCGCAACTGCACAACTCTATCGAATGTCGTTATTCAGGAAAACAATAATTAGCAGCTATTTTATATCTACGTGTTTAGGTATTCAAAACAGGAAATTACTTCGATGTTATTTTTTTAAGTGGTTAAATAATAACTGTCCAGTCAACGATTTGAACTAATAATTCCTTAATTATGTTGAAATAAAATTAAAAATTAGTCACTTAAAAAAATGTTTTAAAAAGAAATGTGAAAAAGAGATTAAGTTTGTCCTTTTTCTAGACACATATTCCTTATCCTTTTTGGATGATACTCCGACATTTAGAATAAAAAAAAATACTAAGCCCCAATTTTGCTGTGGGGCATTATAAAAGTCAATAATAATTTTTGCAAAAATTGAACCTCTAAATTTTAACTTGTATATTAGACCAGGAACATTAGCGCAAAAAAAGAGAAACTCGAAAAAATTCCTATCCGCGATATTATTGTAAAATTGGGTAAAGAAACATATTACAAGACATCTCTCATCTCGTGAGTCAAAAAATTTTATTAGCTAACTTTTCTATTTAAACAAATAAGTAAGGGAAATAGTTTTCTCACTTTACAGGGAAAACCATCAATTTTAGCGAAAAGTGCATGAAGCCTTAAGGCTTAATGTAAAAAAAATAACTTTTTCAATGGACGATAGCTTCATTTATTTATTTAATAATAGTAAAATAATTCCAAATTGAAATATTAAATAATATTTCGTTTAACAATAATTTTTGTGACATTTTTGTAAATTGAAAAAAATTAAGTATAAAAGATGCATTTTTTCTGGGGTTCAGGGCTATTCTACGAATTCGTAAATATGCCCATTATTATTTTTTCGTCGAGCTACCCCAGTTTAAAAAAAAAAATTCTGCGATGAATAGAAGCCGAGATATTGCAAAATTTACAGCGATTTACACGAAATGAGAGATGTCTTGTATTATTATGTTCCTTTAGACAATTTTACAATAATCTCGCGGATAGGAATATTTTCGAGTAAAAATTTTACTTGCTTGGCCTACATGTGTATTTTAATGCGTAGGGTGATTTACTCTGTGACAACTAAATATCATTTACTATCGACAATAATTTCTTAATCTTTAATTTCAGATATCTGCTTAAGGTTGATTTGATTAAGATTATGGTCAAAAGAATATTTATTAAGGTTCCTGGTAGAAAATCACAAACACGCATTTATCTATGCTAAAAAAAAGTTTATTCATTAATACTCAAAGAACCTACGACATAGAGAACAATCGTCCGTATTGTTTATTTCAGGGAATATTCTTATATCATCGCTATACATTAAAAATATGAGTGTATGTCGTTGACGTACATAGCAAAAAGCAGTGGCCCCAAGTGGGAGCCCTGAGGCACGCCAGACGTAGGCTACCTATGGAGCAGAATGGAAGCTATGTGACCTTTTTCTCTCTGTCTGCACACATGTTTGTTTCTATTATAAAAATCCATGTTGTTCTTCAGTCACACTGAGCTTTACTTTACTAAGAATACCTTTCTGAATATACCTTGTTTACTAATGCGTCTATAATTAATACCTACGTTTACCACTTCATCAAATTCGAAAAAAAAAATAACTATGCTAAATACAATTGTGGAATATGAGTGTAAACAGAGAATTTGTAGTAAACCCTTATCTCTCATTTGTGTAAATTGCTTTTTAAAAGGTTGTACTCACGCAACTCTGAAACAGCCTAAGGTAATTAAGTACAGTAAATATGTATAAAAAACATAGACAGTTGGAGTGAACACAGAAGATGATACTTCTCGTATTTGTAATAATTATGCATGTCGAACCAACTTGGACAGCGTTCCAATATAACCCCGATGCAAAATTGGTAACAGCCTTCAGCGAGTGTGTTTTACAAACCAGCACGCGTTTATTCGAAGATGAATCGCAAATTGTTTTTCTAACGTTCCCTGATGAGATGAAGTGCAGATGGCACGTTTCTGATTCAGCAAAATGTATGTTAAATTTCTTTCACGTTAGGAATAAATGGACTGTACTGGTTATGAATTCCAATATTACGAAGTATAAATTCGAAAAAGGTATAAACAACTATATTATATACATCTGCAATGAAAAGGATTTGACTGTCGTTGCAGATACACTGAAAACAAAGACTTTTTTACATACCTATTTAAAACTTTTGCTAATTTCGCCGTCAGTTTATAAGAATCCAGAAAGCGTTTCCAGTAACATAATAAGCACCCTTGGAATGAAAGGCATGTTCAAAACTGCAATTTTACTGGGTGTCAACAGAAATAACAGCGTAACATACAAGGTGTATTCTTGATATTTAGAGCACAAATTTAATTTTGAGAAGACTATATTCGCAAGCACTTGCACACTTCCTGCTCACCACAAGAAATTCGTAAATTACTTTAAAAATTACCCAGTAAAAGTAGCATACGTGGACTGGCCCCCTCTCAATGTCAATGCAGAAATGGGCTACCAATCATCGAACTATTACATTAGCCAGGGACTGGAACTAAATTTATTGAACATGATTGCATATTTATTAGAATTTAACATACAGTACTACAAAGGAGAAACTTGGGGTAATGTGTACGATAACGGCACAATAACTGGAAATTTTAGATTCCTCTTGAATAATTCGGTGGATATCCTAACGGGCGGTTACACATACTCAGCAGATAGACTAGCATATAGCGACCCCAGCATCCCATACATCTTTGATTACTTGGTTTGGTACGTACCCAACATACCAGAACTCATATTTCCAAGCTTGGACGTAGGTGTTTTGGTAATGGTTATTTCGGTGTACCTTGTAGTTTCCGTCTGTGTTTGGCTTGTAAGTCGATTAAATGTAAAGGAGTTAGGAGTTTACAGAAGCATCAGTAGTACCCTTTTCAATGTTTACGCGATGCTATTAGGATATGGAGTACAAAAACTTCCGAGGACCACTGGAAATCGATACTTCATATTCCTATTTATAGTATTTGCGTTTTTAGTTACAATAATGTATTCTAGTTACCTTACGAGTATCATCTCTGCACCAAAGTATTTACAGAAGTATGATTCCATTGTCAGTATTTACGATAATAACCTGATAACGTATTTTTTACCTCCTACCATAAATCGTTTTCCGAACAACAGCGACTTTATAGACACTATCTCTATAAAACTTATGAAAACAAAATGGATAGATTGTCCCAACATTACGTGGTGCTTGGAGAACGTTTCTACTTCTACAAACAAAGCATTTTTCTCAACATTGAGGCAAACACAGTATATCATCGCACGGAAAAAATTTTCCTTACATCTCTTGGAAAGGAATATTTTCACTCTACCTATAGTATTTATACTGAGAAAGGGTTTTCCGTTACGAGAGTTACTTAATGGCGCCATATATCGTATTGCAGAAGCAGGATTTGTAAACAAATGGATTAAAGACAGTCAAACGTTTAGGCCTATTAACAATGGTATGATTACAGAAAATTCGGACGACGCTAGCATAAAATTTAATAACCTTCTCCCCGTTTTTGGATTCTTTCTGGTGGCACAAAGCTTTGCTTTTGTAATCTGCATAGTAGAAATCATTGTTTATAAAGTACGACCAAATCAGTTAAATTACAAGAAGAAGAATCGCATACTTACTTATGATCACGTCTTTCTCAATGCTGATCCTTTTCCATTATCAAGAGATGAAGCTTCAAGCAATCACCACGATGGAAAACGGATTTGATTAAGAAAGTTGGAATACAATTAATTGTACTTCATTATAAATTTTCAATAATGAAAGAAACTTAAATAAAAGTATGACTTGTCTAAATCTGCAAATTGTATAATTTATCAGGTAGATAGTGAAATATTTTTCAACACTCTCTACAGGGTGTAAGAAGTTACTTCAGCATGAGATAGAGTAATCATAAATGAACAAAAAAGTTGTATATTACAGGGGTTTAAGATTAACAGTTTTCAAAATACAGCGAGTATTAATATTGGGGAGTTTCATCACAACGTGACAACAGCGCTAAAGCTGCTGATGCACACCACATGTACACGCGGCAGACTTGACCTACGGAAAAAATGTAAACTATTATTGTGAAGCATTGAGTAAATTTCAGTGTTTTTCCAGTTTTTAAATGAATAAAATAAAATGTATCGATTTTGTAGTACTTAGATAGTGTTGTGCTTAAATTTTAGCTCGAATTTTAGTAATTATGAATCTCTTAAATCAGGAACTTAACTTTTAATCAAATTACGTATTTGAAAAATATGTCCAGAAATGCAGGAAGTGAATTTTGTAGTCATGATACCCATTGGTCTTGGTCTAAAATTCGTTGAACGGCTGATTTGTCCAATTTCAATTCCCGGCTAGCTTGCCGTATAGAATTTAGTGGATTTTGTTCGAAATACTATAACAATCTAGCTGTATTAACGTTGTTTCTTATCCTTCGGTCAATTATTTCATTTTTCCGAACAGAAAATGCATCTTCATTCGTCACAAGGTCACCTCCAATCTTATTAAGGTTTTTTAGATTTTTTCGAAAACGGTAAGTTTTATCAAAAAAATAGCTCATACAAAAATTATAGATCTTAAAATTATCTACAAAAATGGCCCTTATTCTTACTTTTCTAAGATTCACCATTCCTGAGATATCCTTCAACTATTAGAATCGCGATATCTCAGGAATGGTGATTCTTAGAAAAAAAAGTAGAAGAACCATTTTTGTAGATAATTTTAAGATCTATAATTTTTATCAGAACTACTTTTTTGATAAAACTTACCGTTTTCGAAAAAAATCCAAAAAACTTCAAATTTTGACTTTGACCCCGAATAACTTTTTTAGCACACATGGAATCGATGGGGACTTTTGACACTTTATTTCTAATGGTGTACCCAAGATCTCCACCAAAAATTACCTTTGTCGAAATTTTTGTTATTTATTTGAAATGTCTATTTTGACCGGACTAAAAATTATAGTGGAAAAATATCTAACGGATCGAACAACCTGTAACAATTTCCGTTTCGTGCGTAACATTAGCGGTTTAATTTTACCGCCGTTGTATATTGTTTTGGATTAATTTAAGATGTCTAGCAGTGATTGAGCTGATGAAGTGGCTAAATAGGAGATAACGAGTAAAATTGTATGAGTTTTATACATAATGTATATGTAGAAAACATGTTGAGCGATTCCTTTCCAATATGGACATGGTGTTAAATATCCTTTCCCAATATTATTCATTTCTTAACAATTACTAGATTACCACACAACATATTTACAATTTTCAATCAATAATCATTAATGAAATTGAACAGTTTTCCACATTTCTATGCACTATATCAAACTAAAGTCATGTAATGCACTTATTATATTTGTTAAACAGCATAGTTTACAGAGCGTTGGTAATTTTAGTATTTAGTATTTCAGGCACCGTTAGAGAATAACAAATAAAATGTCAGTAGAAAATAGTGTCGATCGTCGTTTTTCCTAAAAGGGTAGCTCAGCTAGTCAGTTCTCTTGGCGTAGTCCCGAATTACGATATAAAAAGAAATAAATTGACAGATAAGAAAATGGGGCGGATGGTATTCCTTATTGTTGTCACGATACATGCCTCTTCCTCTTTTGACAGGCCTAGATATTCTCCTGGAGATGACGAAATTAATTTACTATCTCTTCCTGGTTTTGGGTGCGTCGATTTTTAAAAGGAAGACCTGGCAAGAGTTACTCAACAGATTGCACGGGGTAACCTTTTTAAACAATTTTAAAGCTGAATCTAGAATATATTACTGTCTCAGTTTACCGTCTGTGTTTCTCATCGCAAAGAACATTTATTTGGGAATTGGAATAGCTTACGAGTCATATGTGTTCGGCACCTTAAAAAAATTATTTTCAACCAACATAATTTTTTATTACAGCAGAGTACTGGCGTTGTATTTCGCACTTTCTTCTTTGCTCATAATTAGAAAGAGTTTTTGAAACATCAACCGAATGCTTAAGAGCATCAAATTATTTAGTGTCCTCGACAACGACACCGAGAAAGTTTAAGAAAGGTTGCAGCGATATATTCAGAAACAAACAAAGCCGTGGAGGCTTTCAACAATATTTTCGGATGGCCTATATTGTTTTACCTGGGCGAGTCCGTAATAAACCTGCTGTTCTGTGTAGCTTTGATCACTGAACGCAGGTTTAAATCGGAAGGAAGTAATGTCATAACGGAAGATGTTGTTTTTATGACTATTTCGAAAGCTGTTTTAGAAGACGTAAGAGCTCAGTGTCGCACAGGGCACCGGCCACTTATATGTAAAACCAATTAAGAGTTGATTTTTTCTCTAATATGATCGATATGATAAATTGACAGACAAATCCGAAAATATCATGCTTGTTACCGTAAAGCAGTAGCGTACTATTTATTTAGAAAAATATGCCGCCGATACTCAGATTTTGGACAATGTTTACATAAATACATGTGCCCAATTTCAAATTATTTCACTCACTAATTTTTAAATTATTTAGAAAAATTAAAGTTTAACACCTTGTATCTTTTTAATTTTATGGGAAAGACTCCCCTTAAAATTCACCAAAGAATACGAGGTTTAATTTTTGGTCAGCATTTGTGAATCACTCTGTATATGTGTAAAATAAATTCAAATAAGGCAACAAAAAAAATTGTAAATTCTGAGGAAAATTTAATGATAAAGCTAAATTGTCTAAAAAAAATTAATTAAGTTGAATTGTAAAAAAATTGTAGCAATTGAAATAAACGGTTTATCAAAGAAAGTGCTTTTACATCGACAACAAAATCGACCTATTCCGACATTCTACAAACAAATACATTATTAAAGTTTCATGAGTTTTATTTCAAACTTTTGGACATACGGTATAAAAATCAAGCAAGTCGCGAGTTCCAAAAAAATTGTTTTACCACATTCTGGTAAAGAATTTACGAAATTGGTCTGTTTGATCGTCCACACAACAGCAAAAGTCTTATGAATTGCTCTAGCCACTAAATTCCAATGGTTTTGATGGGATTTGGATCAGGGCAGTTGTCTGGCCAGTCTTTTGGTGTGTCCTGTTTCAAGTGTCCCTTGAACCCGTCTTACGCAATGTGGTTGACTGACCTTTGTCATCCATAAAGATATCGACCTCCGGTTTGTGTATTTGTTTTCCTTAATTAACGATCTATCAAGCCATGAAAAAAAAACTATATCGTTGCATTTAATTTTTTTAGTAAACGGAGACCATTACAAAACTTTTATCATTAGCGTCCTCTACCGTTGCGCAGGAAAATAATATTATTATTCCCATATCATAAATATAAATGTTATTAATAGTTCTTTAAAATGAGCCGTCGTTATTTGAAATCGATTAAGGCATTCAGAAGTTATGACAATTTAAAAATTTCAAGATGGCGTCCTTCATACTGGCGTTGCTATGGTAATAATAAAAAAAAGTTCAAACAAAACTTGTGAAGGGTTTGGCAGTGTATCTAAAAAATGTATTTTCAACTTAGGTTATATAAGCGAAATTTCGAAAAACCGACAATTTTCTGTAACAGTTTAGCAGTTGCGCCCTCTAGCGGTGAAGTTACAAACTTGAAAATATTTTAAATCAATTTCTTTTGGTCGTATTTGTTAATAAACTTCTGCAAAAAATTAAGGGAGCAAAAAAATATTTTTCGAATTTTTAGTGCTTTTTCAGAATGCTGTATCTCAGTTAAAAATGATCGTATCAAGGTTTTAAAAAAAGCATTTTAAAGCGCCGAATGTCTAGTTTCCAGATTTCTTAGCTGAAAATTTTTAGGAGCGGCAGTCATTGCGAAATTCTAAGAAATAAGACTAAAAATTTTTTTTTAATTTTTTGCGTTTTTTTTCTCGGTCCACGGGCTTGGAAAAATTGTTTACACAAAAATCATGATATGGACTTGATAGCCTGTTCATTCAGCTTTAATTTCTTTTTTTAAATTTTTCTCTACGTTAATTTGACCAGGAGATATTCGACTACGAATACAAAAGCATGCTTTTGGCTTTAACCATCGATATCTCAGCAACTAATGATCAGACGGAATAAAATTCCTACAAGGCTATGTAGCGCTCTTGGAAGAAAAACATGTTCTTTCATCCTCGACATTAACTTGAAAAAAGTGAAAAAAGTGACTTTTTGACTTGTTTTGCTAAGTCGACCGCATCTTTGCTAATATCGATGGAGAGTCTAATGCTTGTACGAATTTTTACACCTCGATGTACCCCCAAAAGCTCCGTAAATGGGCAGATCGATCTATCGAACGGTTTTTCCGGACCGCTTAATCAAAATTAAATTTAAAGGAGCAATATTTTACATTTACAAATGAAATGAACTAAAACAACAAAGTTTTCTTTGAAACAAATCATTATTTTACTGTCAAACTTTAGAATTATTAATACAAATTTCTAATTATTTTCCAGTTGTGTGCTATACTGCTGATAGCCTGCTGTGATGCTGTTTCCCAAGAGGTAAATCGTTTACTAAGAAACTGTTATAAAATAGAAGATGCTTTACCACCGTTTGCCTTCGAAAGGGAAGAAATTCAAAAACTACGTTATAGAATAGAAAATAAAACTGTCCTTCGAAGCTGCTGAATTTTTCGAGATAAAACGGTCTACTATACTAGCACTGCTTGCTGTCACTACGACGTACACAATTGTTATATTACAGTTTAATTTCAGATAAATGTACAAAATTTGAGTTTGATATTTACCTGTAACAATGTATGATTATAAGTTACAGGTTATGAAAATAAAGTAAAATGGAAGAATTTTTATTTTATCTGTTTTGTCCTCTCTGTTTATCAATTACTATGGAGATAATTGTCGTTGTAGTGATATGTAAATTTAAAGTCTATACTGAGAAAAAAAAATATTATTGATGATGATATGATATACTTTGTATTTTATAGCTCACTCACAAGACGTATCGTCATTTTGAAATTACACAACGCATCTAATTTTGTTTTAACTGTCTTGTATCATGACGTGTCCTAATGGATATACCTAATATCACATTCTACCTTTCTATTTATTTATTAACAAAACATCCACTTCGAACCAATTTATCATGTGCTTATCAATATTTTAGTAGCTACGTGAAATGACGCCTTCCTTCTCCTGGATGTTTCAATTACCCTCCATTATAACATAATATATCATGCTGGTTATTGATTCTAACATCTTTCGTAGCACTTAAGTGGATACAATTGTTATATGTAAAATGCAAAAATAAAAACAACCTTTCCTTCACCTTTGACAAACTTTGACAGCTGCTACAAAGAGATCTATTAGGACTTTTTCATCAGGCAACTTCCCTTTTCGTTACAAATTTGAGAATTGGGGTATGTGGGCCATATTGTGTAAGTGGGGGTAGAAGGACTCTTACGTGATATTCAAAGCTAACTTGCCTGAATATCACAAAGGCACAACAACGACATCTATTGCAGCTCTGGAAACCTTACCAGAATTTTTGCGATGAGTTAAAGTATAGACAATATAGCTTATCGCCTCAGATCGCGCTTTAAATGTTGGAAATTGGCAAGCTAAAAAAGATTAAGGGTCTTGTTAGCCGTCATCCACCAATAAAGTTTAGTCTGGTAACTTTTATAAATAAATCTAATCCATTTAATTATGGAATTGAAGAGTTATATGGAACTTATCTTTTGTTTAGAAATGACATTTGTGTTAAATGGTAAATAAAATAAATCAAGTTAGAATTAAAACTATGAATTTACCTAATTAATTATTTATTTCAAAAAAAAAAATAAAAAATGTAAAAATTCCTTAAGAATAGTACCTTAATTTTTTATTTAATATAATTGTTGGAACCTCAAGGGGTGGTTGATACGAAATTTATTAAAAAAAAAAACAACAAATCATCAATTAGTGAGAGATAAGATAACGCGTTCGCTGTTGCTGTTGCAATTATTGACCAACTTTTTTGTTTTTCGACAGACGGACTTTTCCATTCAATGCAGAACGGATAATCACAACCTGGGGTGTGGGAAGATTTTTTAAAATATTTTTTCGAGTTATAAGACCTATTTTACTGTATCACCTCACACACCTCTTGTTTCCGAAATTTATTTTCGACATACCGACTTCAGGCTTTTGCATGCAACGCAGAAGGGACAATTAGAACCAAGGGTGTGGGGAGATTTTTTCAATTATTATTTTTTCGATTCAACGCGCACCGTTTCCGAATTATAAACACTTTTTTATTCTATTACGTCACACACCGTTGGTACCGATTTGTTTTTTCGACATGCGGGCTTTGGAAGTTTTTCACTCGATCACCAATCAGAACCATGGGAGGTTTTTTGATATTTATATAAATAGTAAATTAAAGCATATTTTCAACTGTATCATCACAATTACTTGCATGTTGAAAATTTGTAAAAATTGTAGGTATTTTAATGTTATTTCGTTTTAGGTATACTCCTTATGTTGTTAGTTGTAAAATGTATGTATACTCCTTATGGTTAGTTATAAAAATCGTTGTCTGTTATTTCAATATGGATGAATTTTAATTTTAATTTGATTTTTTTACTTTAAACATATATTTTATGCCAGAAAATTTTGATACCAAAAGAAAAAAAGGAAAAGTCGTACATTTGTATTTAAATTTATATTTAAAGTTTTTTTTTCTATGTTTAATTATTAAACCCATAAGTGGATGTCAAAGTACAAAAAAAACTGTAACTACATTCCGCGACGTACTAATAACCCAGCTAGTATATTAAATAACAAATATTAAAAAAATTATATTACAAGCTGTTTAAAATATCATTACGAATTTTGTTTATTTGGAAATATATTTTCTGCAGTATATGAATACGAAAAAATGAAAATAGTAGCTAATTATCGAAATTACGATTAAATAACCTAACTGTGACACCGCTGCAGAATATCATATGAAACTACATAGATAGTCGTTGAATATTTAAAACATTTTTATCAATACCTACATCATATATTTAAGTAAATACAGTACAAAAAACAGATGTTGATAAAAAAACGTATACAAAATAAATCCGTAAGTACGCATGCCAAAGTGTTGTTTATATGTTGCTAGGATACATGAAGGAATGCGGACCGCTGCTTTTGATTCTTCCTAAAATTCTGCTGGTGGTGTACTCTATCGGCAATTTGGAAATTTAAAACTGCTGTCCCATTCCAGTAGCGGTCTGGGGCGAAGCTATATTGTCTGTTTATGAGTGAAAACTCACCGCTTAAGTACAAGGTACAGCTTCAGAAACAACTTACCAGTTATATTAAATTTCAGGTCCATATTTGGATAACTTATCTAATAAGTTTGATAATATAAATGTGCAATTAAGATACTCTAATTCTAAAATTATATCGACATTTATGGCCTACTTAAACTTTAATATTTAACAATATCCATTTATTAGAAATGTTTTTCAGTTTTATCTGGATTGTTAATAATGTAATGCAATAAGCGAGAAACGTTCATTACTTTTAATGGACTATTGACTTGTTGACGTTAGTAGTTAATGCAACTAGAAAAGCATTGTCACTAATGGTCTAGAGAAATGCAGTTTAAAAATCCAACCATGGCACATTTTGGGTTTATAAAAACCATAATTAAACTAGCAAACTTTTTTTGTGTTATACCTATTTATAATTATAATATGAAGAAACTGACTAATCGAAGGTTGTTTAAATTTTATAGTGTACTCTTAACTGGAATACTGACGACAGCAGCAGTGGTGGTGATCACAACGCATCATAGGCATCTAATATTGTTTAATTCTCCCATAACTGAGCTTTTATATTCGCTGCTGGAAGCATCGGAATTGACTTTTTTCGTGGTAACAACTTTGGGAAGCTCAATTTGGAACATGGAGCCATGGGAGCAGTTGCTGAACTTAGTAGCTTACACAAACGACGAACTGAGATTGTCAAGAAAGTATTCGTTAAAACTTCCTTTTGTCCTTATCACACTTGGTAGCGTTAACTTTTTCATTATTGGAGCGGTCCTATTTGTTTGTTTGGGTGTGACGAAATCTGATTATTACTTCGTTTTCCTGTTGTTTCATTATGTTAAACTTCTTATGATAACCTTAATGTATAATGTTATCAGTTTCCTCAAATCTAAGTATGAAAATATCAATACTGCTCTTGTTGAAATCAACAATTGTACTATAATTAAGACAGATACGTTTAAAAAGATACGAAACATTAGAAGAACGTACATGGAAACAGTGAGAATCGTAGATATCTGGAATAAAATTTTTGGTTGGCCTTTTGTGGTGCTTACAGCGGAAGTACTTTTACGGGTTTTACTTTGCTTGGCGTCACTTACTGAGCATGGTTTAGAAGGTCTCAAAGGCGGCGGCAATTATACAAAAACGGAAATTATTGCGTCTGATATTTGGTACGCCATTATCGCTCTGGTAAGTAGCTTTTTCAACTTCTTTCGTTCCTGGTAACTATTTACAACTACCAAGCTAACTAAAATAATTGTTGTTGTATTTTTTCTAAAATTTAACAATCTGTATTAATTAACTGAGTAATTTTTCCATTTATTATTGGGGGGACCGTCCTGTATTGCATCTGATATGTTATCAGCTGCAATACAGAATGTTTTTAAAAAAAAATGTTCATTACAGTGTGGACCAATATTGTTAACCTTTTCATGTGATGCAACAATCCAGCAGGCGATCAAGTTGTTAAAGAATTGTTACAGACTACAAGATGCTTACTCCTTGCTGCCCAAGGAAAAAGAGGAAGTAAAGAGATTACAGGATCTGGTTCAGCACAGGGAACCTATTTTTGTGGCAGCACATTTTTTTGAAATAAAACGGTCACTCTTACTTTCGCTTGTTAGTACCACTACCGCTTACATGATTGTTATACTACAATTCAATTTGATGTAAGCACAAACAAATAATTAAGAATTCTAAATGAAAAATACGCAAAATTCAGATGCTTTGCTTGTGCTTGCTTGCAATGTGCTCTTATATTTTTTAACGATAGTATTTGATATTTATCTAATTAGCTTTAGAATATGAAACATATTTATAAAATAGAAAGCACCGACACCTCCTCTTTTGATAGAATCAGTCATTTTGAAGGTAGTTAACAAAATTGTATGATAAAGATTTTAAAATTTGTAGGAATGTAGGTACCCCTTTAAATATTGTGTACTTATACAGGATGTGGAAGTTACCTTTGACCTTTAAAAACACGTGTCAAAAGTTTGTTTGTCAAATTCCGTCTTGAAAACTGTCAAGCGTTCGGATCAGGATTGCATTCTGCTTAAATTTACACTGTGTTACTTACATACGAAAGCAATATTTTTTTACTAAATTATTTTTTATCGTAGTTTGGCTTTCTAACAATCTACAAAAAGTAAAAACTGGCAACGCTGATAAGTGAAAAACAATTTACTAGGCTAAATCCTGACCGCACGGTTTATACCGCCCAGTATTCTATGAAACACGTATTATTACCCGCAATAATTATAATGTATTTTTTCCATTCTTAATGTAATGAGGAAAATTTGTATTATTCAGTTCAGTTTACAATAACAGTTGATATCTGTAATAATTAATTCCATTATGTTAACTGTGAATTAATAAAGTTAAAACAATTCAAATATCCTTAGTTAATAGAATTACTGCCTGGGTTTTGAGGGAAAACATAATAAGGTATTTGCGTTTTTCCTATATTTAGAAGTGATTTATTTAACACCAAATCATACATTTAATACAACCCAGTTAAACGGTAATGTGTTGTGCATTTCATCATTACTTAGTATACCTGCATATTATATCCATCAATTTAAGGTGTGATTGTGTTTACTTAAAACGCAAAAGATTTGTTTTCACTTCAAATTTTCATAAGCGCAGTTTAGAAATAACGTTTTCTAACAATATTAACATTTTGACTAATCGAATAATATTCATGCAGATTTCCATTCAACTGCAGAAATAGATCAGGGCGGATCTGTTTTGAAGTGGATGTGAGGCAAATTTTATCTGGATTACCTTCAGTACAACTCACATAATAAAAGTGTAGATCCCTAGACCTGGGCGAGTTCCGGAACATTTTCAAAATTGCAAAAATGTTTAAAAAAAAATTTTAAAATACCTGTTTTTATCTTAGTTTTTTACTTTATCTTGGAACCTATGCATTTTGGAAGAATATTGAAAAGGAAAAAGTTTTAGAATTGAATTTCGCACAATATACTGTACGTTAAAAATGTTTAAATTTATTGCCTTTTTGCAAGTTTCTTGGATAATTTTTTTAAAATGTTTTAATTGCTGCGAGGGCATTCTAATTTTGGTAAAAAAAATGTATACTATAATAAAACAACAAACCAAATTTCATTAAAATCGGTTCGCAAAATAATTTTTTGAAAACAATTTTGAAAAAAAAATTTCAAATTTTCAAAACTTTGCACAGCCTCAAATGAAGCATCTAGATACATGAAAATTTGTTCACATAGAAAAGAAAGCTCAACCTTTCAAATGGTTTTTGAAAAATTTAAATCGGTTGATTAGGACGGCCACAGTAAATTTTTAAAGTTATCAGCAACATAGATAAATCAGCGGAAAAGCAAAAGCTGTCGCTCGCACCCGCGAAAAATGACTCAAAACACGAAAAGTGGGAGAGACAGGCTTTCCGAGTACTTTAAAATTATAATTTTTGAAAAAAACTAAATTGCGAATTGATAAATGTAATCCAATTGTCTAAAAATAAAAAAAAATTAATTAACGTTATAAAATTTACTGTTGCCGTCCTAATAAACCGATTTCAATTTTTCAAAAACCATTTGAAAGGTTGAGCGGTCTTTTCTAAGTGAACAAATTTTCAAGTATCTAGATGCTTTATTTGCTGTGCAACATCGAACATTTTTTTTTCAAACATTTTTTCAAAAAATTATTTCGCGAAAAGTATCCAACCGATGTTAATGAAATTTGGTGACTTGTTTTATTATATTATAAAAAAATTTTTACCAAAATTAGAATGCACTCGGAGCAATTAAATCATTTTAAAAAAATTATCCAAAAAACTTGATTTTTTTTCCTTTTTAACTTACAGTATATTGTGCAAAATTCAATTCTAAAACTTTTTTCCTCTTCAATATGCTTCCAAAATGCATAGGTTCTAAGATTTAAGTAAAAAAGTCAGATAAAATAGGTATTTTTTAAAACTTTTTAAGCATTTTTACAATATTAACAAACATTTCTTTATAACAAATTGGTATATTTATTTTTAAATATTTATTAATTTATGTTGATTTATTATATACCAAAGTTTCACAAAGCAACACCATAAATGAAACGAGGTTACAGAACAAAAAGACTTTACAAAGTGGTAAAAGATGTTTCAATCTTATACTGATATCTTCCAAATGAGTATCGCTTGGTTCACTCGAGGAAGTCTTTGCTTTTATAACATCGTTTTGCCACTTGAAAGTAAACCCTGCCTCTAAAATTATATTCAACGCCTTATTAAATGCTACATAATGAGGGAAACCCTTTCTCATAATCGTAGTAGCTGGGAAAACAGCAACGTCGTGATTAATACAGTGCATGTTGTATTTATTTTCCAAAACCGTGTGTTTTACACGTAGCTTAGGCGCACAATAAGCGTGCCTGTTTGAACCTGCTACTATCTTCAAGCACTGGGACATGTCGGCGCAATCTTGCCATCTTTCCTTGATAAGTCTGACTGGAACACCTTGCAGAACATCGCTGTCATTGTATATATACAGAGCAGCTTGAGGCACCAACAAAGTTGTCAAATTGTCTCTGTATATATCTTCCAAGGAACTGTATTTCTGTATGTACCGAGGCGTAGAAATAATGCTCGTGAGGTAGGTGGTATACAGTAGAGTTGTCTCAAATCCAAATACAATGAATAGTGCCATAGCGAACTGGACCTTCAAGCTTCTGGGTAACGTATGCACTGAAATACCGAGAAGTACTGCAAAGTTGAAGAAAAACGTAGCGCTTAATGTTTTATAACACTTGAACTCGTAAATGTTGTAACGACTCAAGAACCAGATACTCACAGAAGCTGAAGCATATGCTAGAAAAACCAAAATCCACATGTCAGTGGTGAATATGTTAACCATATTCGGAGCCCTCTTCACCACGGGTATGCTTTTCGTGCACCAAACTAGAAATTCGTAGGTAAATTCGTCGCTTAGATCTAAGTATTTGTATCTGGGCAACGTTCTGATATAACCACCGATCAAAATATCCACGGAATTGTTAAGTAGCAGTTTGATATCATCAGTTGCCGTTCCGTTTTCGTAGATGTTTCCCCAGTAGGATCTAGATTCGTTATATTCTAAATCGAAATTCAAATGACCTGCAATCATATTTAACAAGTTCATCTCTGTGCCTTGACTGACGAAGTAGTTTGATGACTGAAAACCCATCTCTGCTTTCATCACGTAAGGTGGATGTTTCTGATAAATGATTCTTATACTGCAATTGTTAACACATTGAATAGAATTACCGAAAGATGGTGCGTTACTGTGAAATTTTCCAAAGGAACAGCAGTTGTTTTTGTCACGCTTCGACTGCTGATAAAGAGACCAAGAGTACATTTTGTATTTTATACAATTTTCTTTGTCTGGTAACAGAACTACGCCTTTTACTATGTTCCCTTTCCCAAACTCTTCAAAAAGTTTATAAACGAAATCTTCTGAATTTGGGAGTACTGTACTAGATGCTACTAAGAGTTTTGTGCGAATACTTTGAGTTGAGAGGATTTTCAAAACATGAAAAAACCAATTGATATCTGTTTGATCTGTCATATGTATGATACAATTGTCAGTACCAGCAATTCTAATTGATGAAGAATTACTCGTAGAATGTCGTTTTATTAGCAGTGACTGCAGATTTTCTACTTCAAGCGTCTTGATAATTGCATCTGCAAATGCTAACACTGAACGATTATTATAAAGAGTGTTGACAGACACAACACCACTATCAAATAGAAGTCTGCTTGTTTTAGTTACGCACTGGCTTAGAGAGGTCTTGGATCGAATATATTGTCTTGATAAAGGCTGAAGCTTCGTATGACCTAGGGTGGCTTGATAAATGACGAGGAGTGTCACAGAAAATAGCATTTTCATATGTTTTTTAAAATACTTAATAAAGTACCTAGCACTTGCTCGTTGTTTGATATGCTTATAAAAGAATTACAAGTGCTAGAAGCAAATTCCTTATTACTGAATTCTTTATTGAAACGTGTTTTTAATGATACAATACTTGACAGAAATAGTTAGGTTGTGCAGTTTACTCGAGTTGACATGTAGTAATAGATCATCAATTTCAAAGAATGTGCGTTTGTCACTTGACAAATGGCATGTCATAATGTGACAGCGGCAAATTTCCTATGTGAAAAAAACTAAAAAAAAATTCATAGTTTGTTATACAGGGTATTCTACAAGATCTATGACAAACATTCACAGATGGTAGCTAGGTTAATTTCAAACATTTTTTCTTATATGAACTTGGGTCCGATTCGTTTTTGTTTAGAAGTTACAAAGTAGTCTGATAAATAAAAATGATGGTTGTTGTTGCATCCCGGGTTTCCAATTCCATCTCAAGCTGCGTTTTACGACATTGAGCGACACTTTAGAGAAACAAAATCTCTTGGAAGACAGAAACGAAGAATTATTCCAAATGAAGAATTATAACTATATTACTATATTTCCAAGGTATGCAAATATTCATTCGAGGTTTACCATGGTAAATTCAAATATTAAATTATTGTAGAAAGACCCCATGAGTCCACAGTAAATGCTTCAAGACAGTTAGAAATAAGCCAAAATAAAATCATTAGAACGTTACATAAATATAAATACCGCCCCTGTAAAAACTTCTGCATTAATGACAAAGGGGGGATGGTTTTGGTAATATACTTTAATTCCACATTCTCTAAGACACGTACTAATAATTCTTCCTATTATACTTTCACGTCTAGCTAATGTTCCAAATGAACAATAGTTCGTTGGTAGTTCAGTATGATTATTTGTCAGCCTTGAATTTGAGGACCAGTAGTGAATTATATATCTTGTAACATTATTTTCACTTGCTAGAAATATTAATGCTTTAGTCACTTGGTGTCTTTCGAGTATATTGGTAATACGAGAAGCTATTTCGTGGGTATTATTAAAAATTGTGGTTGTAACGATCATGACTTTGCTACGGTAATTTTTGGAAGTAACAGGTCTCAATTCATCAAGAAGAGAAAGAAGATTCATAGGAATTTCGTATATAAATCAAGTAATTGTTAGTTTTCATGAATTTCTCTGATATAATATTCCCAGACTTACGCCATATTTGTAAACTCCAGTAACTTTCAATTTCAATTAATTTTAGCATTACTTCTACGTCAGATTCAACAGATTTAGTTACAGCTAATATTTTAGAACTACTGAAGTAAGATTTTGATACTTCAATGACGCATCGACCCAAAGAAGTTGTAGATATTATTCCATTTTTAAATAGTGGCTGTATCTTTGACTCAAAAATTCCCGTTTGGTTGAGAAACACTGACATCTTCAGAATTACCTGTAACTTCATTAATGACATACCTTTGACAGTATTCATAAGGCTGATGGATGTAAAACTTAAATAAATATGAAAATGTACTCTTTGAAATATTGCTTTTTGTTCAGAGGGCTGCTAATATAGTTTTAATGGTATGCTAATGCTTTAACCAGGACAAATATATTTCCTAGTATTTACCTAGTACGCATTATTTGTTTGAAAATATTGACTAAAGAATATTTACGTATTTATGGAGTGAACAATTGATACAGGATTGAGTAGGTCCTTTTTTACTTTATTTGATACTGACATCAGTAAATGAGTACAATTCCTGCTATCAGCATAAACACTATTTAATAAACAGCTCACAACGTTCTACACGCTGAAAAACAAAAAATTGAATACCCTTTTTCATGCTGGTCACAACAAATACGAAGTTATTTCCAAATGATAGATTTCCCTAACGATGTGTTTAAAGTCAAATAGCAGTCCTTTTGTAACATATCATTACGATTTTAGTCACTTTTGATTTTTACATTGCGTAATTGTGCTTTTCTTTATTTCATACGAAGAAAAAATGTTCGGATGGGTTGATTTATTCAGCTTCAACTGCAATTTTTAAAATATCGAAAAAATAATTTCGGGCCTCTCTAGCGTTTTGAAGATTACAGCAAACCAAATCGCAAAATTTTACCTACCATTAAAAATTGGGGTTTCTGTATGTTTAGGTAACAATAGTCTTAGCTGTTCTTTCTGTGGCACTTTCGTCCGATGTCAATTTCTCTTCTTCTGACATTTATAATTCTTCTGCAGCCTCTTTCTTATTTTCCTCTATTTCTATGTCTCCGTCTTCTTCTGCTCCTCTTTCTTCTTCTTCTTTTTATTTTATCGTTATTATTACTGTTTATATCAAGTTTTTTGTTACAAAAATAAACTTATCCACATAAACAAGCTGGACATACTTTTTATTCTGAAAACTGTTCATTTTCAAATTGGTATTTTTGTACTTTTTTCCACCGTGTAGAAGAAATATTGTCTTAACCGAACCAATGCTAATGCGGTCTTCAATCATTCTAAAAAAAACGTCGTAAGATAATTTATTTTTGCTACCTTTCACAAATTGGAAATATGTTTCATTCTCTCAAACGACAAGAGTCAATATTTGCACCTACTCAAGGACGAGAAATATAATTCCGTAAAGTTATCAACCCTTGCCTTGAGCTTTGTCTGGCTCACTCATAGTAACTTCGAACAGTTAAACGGGCTTAGTCACTTTGAACAATTTTATATGAATATCCTTTCGAAATTATCACAGATGTCCATTCAATTAAATGTTTTAATTGTTCATTTGTTTTAATTACAATTCGATAAACCAAAATATTTATGGTTTCGCAATCAAACAGCCATAAAAAGTATGAGGTCGTTATTAGTGAGCGTTGAAGAATCCAAGGAAATAGTGTCTAGTTGAAAAAAGAAATTGTCATGACTGTTAAGAACAAAAGGCCGGATTCCCACGAAGCTACGGACTTTGATAAAGCCATATGTTTAACAGGTGAGTTATACAGTCACAGTAAGTATACGCTTCTGATAAACTTTTTTGCTAGCCATATGTGTTTTAAATAAAATATGTAGGTACCAGGTCATAATATTTAATAGAAATAATTTTTCATTCGTCGAAAGAATCTTTATAGATATTTGCCCCTTTTAAAAACTCAGTTTAAAATTGTCTATTAAAGTTTTCAAACCAAAAAGAGAAAAAATTCACCAAATAAGGTGGGCATTTAGCATTGATCAAATTGTTTTTTTCTATTAAATTCGGCAAAAAAGTGTTCTAGCTTCAATAAATTAACTAAAAAATGTAAAAGTACATTCTGCAAATTTGGCAACAATTTTTGTGTTAAATATTTAAATAACAGGTTACATTACATACATGTGTTTCTTTGAGCAGTTAATGCCACTGATACCCTGTATCCCCGCCACTGGAGCATGTAAATTTTAGGAAAATCTCTCAGATTTTGGACAATCTATCTATCTAATGTTTACATGAATACATGTGCCCAGTTTCAAATTATTTCACTTACTAGTTCTTAAATTATTTTAAAAAATTAAAAGTATTTTTTTGAAGTTTAACTGTTGTACTGAACTTGTCAAAGGCAGCAGTTTATAATCTGTTTACATACCTATTCCGTCTTTAAGTTTTTCAAACCATCAAAATTGAAAAAAATAATTAAAAAATTTATTAAGAAGCATCTCAAATAAATAATTTCAGTCAATATGCTTTGTGGTAAATAAATCTGTATTTTAAAATTGTTAATTGATTTCCGTAAATAAAATCGGCATAGTTGATGACAAACAACGAATTTTCGTAATCATTTTTGAAAAGGAGGGCAACTTGGCAACTTTGGTTATGAGATATGTCAAAATTACGAAAAAAATACTATAAATTAAAATTTGCAATAATTTTAAAACAGTAACTATTAGAACTGAAATATATGACTGTGTGAACAACAAAACTGAGTCAAACACACCCAAATCTAGGAGAAATTCATTATTTTAACCAATATTCTGTTTATTATTTATTGTACAATTCTGTATAACATAATGTGATAGAGAAGATTATTTGCTAGACAAAAAAAATTGTGAAATTTCCTTTTATATCTGAAAAAGTTACAATCTGGCAACGATGCAATTGCTCTCACTAGATTAACTATGTTCTTTTGATTTTAATAATTTTTTTCTCGGAAATGGTTGAGTTTAGGACCCATGTCATATAAGGTTTTTTTTGTTTATTTTAATGTATTATATCGTCTGTTAAAATTAAGGCAGTCAAAATTCTAACGCCCTGTAGAGTGCAACTATAGCTTTTATCTATTTCAAAAGAAATCGTAAAAAATATGAGAGAAGCTATTTCCTGGCTTCAAAGTTGTTAGGCAGAAAATTAAATTCTGAAAATATTTTCTACATAACATTTCAAAAATCTGGTCATAAAAATCTTGGGAATCTGATTTTTTTGCAATTTCATACCGTTTTTTTTTTTAATTTTCAAGCTAAAGAAACGGCATGTCACTTACCAACAATTGCCAATATTCGTATATTTCAATTTCAGTAGAAATAATGTACGTGAAGTTTATATCTACGAAGTATGTAATATGCTAACCATCACTGTGCATACTGGCAAAAATCATTGGTTTGTATCCACTAGAAGACATCTGTAGGTACTATGATTCTGCTGACAAATAACCTTAGCCGCTTACTAGATATTGCGAGTGTATTTCAATGCTGAACGGGGATATAATTCGCAGAGTAGTTGCTCCCCATGACATGTTGTTCATTTGTTGAAACTTTTTACTCATACTACAGCTATATATTTTTTCAGGATATGGAAAGTTTCATTATGAAGCTGTAGCAGTCTCAGCAACATGCATCATAACCGTGGGGTTCCAGAACGGCATATCTTCCTACGTCTTCCCAGCCGCTCAGTGCGAATTAAATTTAACTTCCTTCGAATTGGGTCTGCTAAACATTATGTTCCTCTCGGGAGGTATAATTAGTTGCCTTCTATGGGGCGTCCTGGCAGACATAAACGGAAGAAGGAAAATCTTAGCAACCACCCATCTCCTAAACACATTCGTAACGTTAACATGCGCCTTCATTTCGCACAAAAGCAGCATAGTAATTTGCAGATTCCTAAACGGGTTCCTTATCGGAGCTCCGGGAGCAATTATCTTCTCTTACCTGGCCGAGTTCCAACCACCGAAGTATAGATCCGCAAGCGTTTGCTACTGCGGGTTATTTTTTACTTCGTCTTGGTTACTGCTGCCCATTTTTGCTCACTTGGTGTTACCTTTGGACATAAATTACCAAATTGGAAGCTTTCTGGTTATATCACCTTGGAGGGTTTACCTGGTTCTTATGGTGGTACCTGAAGCTGTGGTGGGAATGTGGTTCATTCGAATGCCCGAGAGCCCAAAGTTTTACATAGCAAAGGGGAATCCTAAGAAAGCCCTTACCGTTTTGAGAAGGATGTACTCGGTTAATACGGGTAAAAGTTCGGATTTGTTCCCAGTAAAATATCTGACCGTAGGATATCAAGTTGGGGATGATAAAGTTTCTGATTCAGATATTTTCACAAAGAAAAGTTTACGTATTTTGATGATAATGTTGAAGAAAAGTAGAATTTTGTTTAAGTCTCCTTTTATTGTAGTGACAGCTCTGACTTGTACTGTGATGTTTTCCAATATGTTTGGGTGAGTACTGATTTATGATTTATTTATTTTAACAAGTGATAATAGTCTGAATTTAATAGACCGTTCCATACCATTTAACTTAAAATTGAATATAAACTATTTAAATATATTTTATATTATTATTATGCCAGATCCAGTACTGTCAGTTATCATAGCTTTTAGATCTGGAAGCTGCTGCCGTAATTGTTATATTATTGGTAAGTTCCGTAGGCTCAGCTGAAGATGGTAACAATTTATTTGCGATTGAAACTTTATTTTGTATAGAATCCTATATATGTCTCTGCTACCTTAACAGAACGCCACCCCCACATCGTTTAACGTCTAAAACAGTGCCCTGTATAAATTTCGGATGAGGCCAATTGAGACAAGTTGCTATTTTCTTGGCGCATTCCTTATTTTCACCACTTGGTTAACACATTTTTTCCTGACATACTTCGTTTCGCCCTTCCACAAATAAGATCCACTTGCATTTGTAATTCAGCGACCAGTGGTCAACTTTGTTTTCGTCGTTTGGCTTTTCTTTAATAGATGGCACTACTTATACAATTTCTACTTCGATATTCCGATATGTTAACAGAGGGCAGCACAACGCATAATAAAGAAAACTTTTTACAGTAGCTAGTAGATACCTCTGTTTGTAAATCTAGTGACCTTGTTTCTCCTACTGAGAAGTTATTCAAATGGAGTATAGTGCTCAGCTGCATTTAAAGTTCATTTAGTTAAAAAAAAACTTTAAAACTGGAAAAGAGAAAGTTCTATTCAAATGAAATTACTTACTTCTTCGAATAATAAAAGTAAAAGTATATGGAAAATAGTAAACAATGAGAGGAAAACTCGTAGCTCAAAGTCTAGCACTGCTATCGATCCTAATGATTTTAATATCTTTTTCACTACTGTCTCTGAAGCAGTCTATAATACTATTGATGATGTTAACTTTGATCCGTTAGTATTACTTAACAAAGCAAATTTTGAATCACGACGTACGTGAAGCAATATTATTACTTAAAAATACTTCAAGTTTGGATTACTATTGTTTGAATAGTTATATGTTGAAGGCTTCTCTCGATATTTTAATTGAACCATTACTATGTTTATTTAACAAGTGTGTAGAAGAAGGTGTGTGGCCTGACTCACTAAAAACTACAAAAATTCTACCCTTGCATAAGAAGGGCGATTGTACAATTCTAGATAATTACAGACCAATAGCAACTGTTCCTATTATTAGTAAAATTTTTGAGATTATTATTAAACACAGATTGGTCAAATACTGTGAAGATAAATCCATATTTACTGAAGCACAATTCGGATTTAGAAAAAACAAATCTACAATAAAAGCCTTATTAAAATTAGTTGATAGAGTAGTGGAGGGACTTGATGAGGGCACAAGTACGAATGCTACCATGTGTGACCTCACCAAGGCATTTGATTGTGTAAATGTGGATATCTTGATATGCAAACTAGAATACTACGGTATTAGAGGAAACATGCTTAATCTATTATCATCATATCTGTATAATAGGCAACAGTATGTAAGTTTAAAAGGAAGTGAGTCAGACCTGCTACCTATTAAGAATGGGGTTCCACAAGGCTCGGTCCTGGGCCCAATTTTATTTCTTATTTATATAAATGATCTCCCTTTTTCTGTTGGTGTGGATTCTTGTTTACTGTTTGCTGATGACACAACGCTCTTAACTAGAGATACTATAGAGTTGCATAATGACAGAATCTTTCAAGCAGAGAATTGGTTTTCTTCCAATATGTTGAAATTAAACAACATTAAAACTCAAAATCTGTTATTCTCTTCTGACAAATGGATATCATCTAGTAATGCCAAGCTGCTTGGAATAATACTCGACACCAGACTTAATTGGTCTTCTCATGTAGACTATATTTGTTCCAAATTGTCATCTCAAATATTTTGTTTACGCCAGCTTAAACACTGTCTTTCTTCAGATGCTATTAGAATTGTGTACTTTGCTATAATACATAGTCGCCTTACTTATGGTATTACAATGTGGGGTAACTCTGCCACTGTCAATAGAGTATTTTCACTACAAAAAATGGCAGTCCGTATTATAGATGGAGCGAAATATGGTACTCCATGTAAAACATTATTTATAAAACATCAAATTATGCCATTGCCTTGTATGTATATATTTGAGACACTATTGTGTATTCATAAGAATTTGGATAATTTTTTGAAACATTCTGATATTCATACTTATGAGACCAGAAATGCCAAAAACTTGAAAAATCAGTTTTCAAGGATTCACACCACAAAACAAAATAAGTTAAATGTAGAATTATACAATTTTAAATATTATTTTAAAAATTGTAATATAGATGTGTTAAGTTTTAAAGAGTTTTACAAATTAACTAAAAATTTCCTTTTGGAACATTGTTTTTATAGTGTAAGTGACTTTGTTAAAACAACTAAACGTCTGTGACTATACATGTACTTAACTGTTTATAAAAATGGTCAATAAACTAAACTAAACTAGTTGTTATTTAAGTATACTTTTTAAAATGGCTTATCCCAAGAAATAAAGCAAAATTCCCTATTTCCCCAATTCCAAAAAAATCTGTAGATCTGGCATCACTCTTTCTAGGGCTGTCCTCTGTTAACGGATTGTGTTAACATATCGGAATACGAAGTCGGAATTGTATAAGTAGTGACATCTATTACAGAAAAGCCAAACGACAAAAACAAAGATGACCACCGGTCGCTGAATTACAAGTGGAAGTGGATCTTATTTATGGAAGGGCGAAACAGACGGTGACTATGAGACGCCATCCTTCTCCATCGCATGGATTTCTATGACTTACTTTATCACCTAACGGCCGATGAACCATGGGGACTTTCCGACCCTGTATAATCGATATAACATCCAATGTTGAACGCAAAAATACCATTTCGCGTTTTAGATACTATTTTAACTATTCTGACTACTTCTGACTTCATTTAATATTACTTTTTTTCTGAATTTACTTAAATTAGCTTTGAAATAAAGAATATATGGTGAGTCAGAAAGAATATATAGGTGAGTCAGAAAGAATGGGTCAACACTAACCTGGAGATACAAGACAACAAAATATTATGTTTGAGCTTATCATGCCTTATACGAATGTCGCTGGTTTGAGGGTGTTAAAGGTTTAAATTTTATTGGTAGTATTGGGTTTTTTGATGTGAGAATTACGAATTTGAACCTTATTTTGACGTTGCTCCCAGAGGGCGCAAGTTTCGCCGTATTATTTAGGTAAATCAAAACATATTTTTTTTTATATGTTGAGCTATGCTTAAAAAAAGTTAAAAATCTAAAAGAGCGTTCAATTCTACATAAAAAATGTACTCTTGTTTAGGTCACCTAATCAGTTTCTGCATTATTTGTCTAGTATCTCCAGCTTAGTGTTGGCCTATTCTTTCTGACTCACCCCGCATATATAAATTTTGTCCAATGTTATGTTATCCTTATTGTTCTAGTATTTATGGACTGGGACTATGGATACCAGAGCTGTTCCTCAGGTTCAACCGGTACCACGAGCTATATCCCAATAGGACAGTAACCGTGAAAGACCTTTCCACTTTAAATCAACTTAATAATTTCACATGCGAGCCGTCTTTCGATCCCCTTGTAATCCAAAGCACTGTCGCCATGGCAGCTTCTTCACTAATCTACAACTTGGTATCCGGCTTTTTATCCATGAGATTCCCGATAAAAACAATATCAGTGGTATCCATGGTACTCGGGGGGGTAAGCGCGGGGTGTATATATTGGCTGAGATCTTCCTGGCAGAACCTGACAGTGGCGTGCGTATTTCAAGCATCGATGGTAACCGCAAACATGGTCATAGGAAGCATAGGAGTGGAGCTCTTCCCGACGAACGTTTCGTCGATGGCTCTATGCCTGATTATGTGCGCGGGTAGGGCAGGCGCCGTTTGTAGTAACGCAATTTTCGGATATCTCATGGATAAGCGCTGCGAGATACCCATATTCGCCGTCGCCGCTGTGGTGTTGCTGGGGGCTGGGCTGTGCGCCGTCATACCGAATAAAATTAATCCAGAATTAAACGTACGTGACAGGAAATGTGTTGAAGTAGCGGTGATTTCATAGTTATTAATTTGTTACTACTTAAGATAACTTTATTGCAGTTATTTAGATGAACATGGTACTTAGGCTATCTTACAACTAATAAATAGATTACGACTTTAATATTATCCATTTATAAATTGTAAAATAACTTATTTGAGGTTAATGCCTTGTAGACTAGGCGGTATCTGTTTTGGTTTGGGTGAATCGTATATCCACCGAGATTTTTGGCTTTCAAATATCACTAGAATTGAAAATTTTTCTATGCGCATAAAAAAAAACGTGGGCTTAACTTTTGGCGGCACAATATAATAAAGCGTTTGAAAGCTTGAGAGCCCTTCTATATGTGAATAAATTTTCAAATATCTAAAGGCCTTGGTTTTTGCTGTGCAAAATTTTGAAAATTTGCAAATTTTTTTTTCAAAATCTGGATTGCAAAATTATTATGCAAAATCCATAGAACCGATTTTGATGAAATTTGGTGTGATGATTCTACATAACATGAACTTTTCTTGAGCCAAGTATGAAGGTCATACACCAAAAAAATTCCCTAAAAAGGAATGTTTTTTTAACCCCAATTTTGGCGATTTTTTCGATTTTTACAATAATAATCATGATTCATTCGATTTGTAACTAGTCATATTTTGTAATAAATTTAATTACAAAAATTTTTTTCCTCTTCCATTTTCGCCTAAAATCAACTCTTGAAAAGATACATAATTAAATAGGAAGAAAAATATGACATTTTTCGAATTTTTTTAACATATATTGCCGCCAAAAGTTAAGCCCACGTTTTTTTTTATGCGCATAAAAAAATTTAATTTCAAGTAATATTTGAAAGCCAAAAAACCAAAAATCTCCGTGGATATACGATTCACCCAAATATGGACAGTTTGAAACAGATACCGTCTGGACTATTGATATTGCCTTGTTTCTGACAAAAATGAAAAGTTTATATGCAGTCTAGTTGAATTAGTTCATAAACCCTGAAAATTTAAAAAAATTATTAGTAGACATGATAATATCAAGAAACTGACTCAAAAGAAGTGACGCTAAATTGACAAAATTACATGTTTTTCCACTTTTTTACTGCCTATGAAAATCTAGACGACCTACCGGAAAAATCAGTTATTTTATCTTGTAGGCAATTAAATTACCTAGAATTTAAACTACCTAAAGTCATATTTCACTAATTTGTTAACTGTAGAATAAAGGTCCAACGCGGTAAAATCAGTTTCCCAGAATTGCGGAAAAAACGGTCAATCCAATGACCAACATGTGTACCAAAGGCCGATTCGAGTGACAGTGAAATTTGTTAATTAATTTCGTTCGTTTTTCTTTAATTGTTTAATTACAATGCTAATTTTAGAAGTTAATATCGTAGATATAAGTTCTAATTGATCCAAAGAAACGTATGGAAAAAGAAAAATTTCAAAATGCTGAGATTGAGTTACTCGTTACAACTAACAAAGTAAGACGTGGAAAACAGCGTTATGAATAAATTGTCCCAGAGTCAGACAAAAGCCGCTCGGGCATTCGCTCTTTTTGCATTAAACAGAGCTTATTTTTACGGTAACTTAAAAAAAATCACCTACACCTCTTTGTTCCAAAGATATATATTTTTTTAAAAACGTTAATTGTTAACTATCTATTGGATGTATTGGACCGAGATACAGGCGTATACTTTTATTTTTAATTACATATAACGCTGTTTTGCACGTCTCACTTTATTATAGACCAGGGCGAATCTGTCGAAATATGCCACGTCTTAGATGTAAGGGGCGCAAGCTAATTTTTGCTGAAATACCTTCAGTACAACTCACATAATAAAAGTATAGATCCCTAGATCTGAGCGAGGTCCGGAACATTTTCAAAATTGCAAACATGTTTAAACATATCTATTTTATCTGAGTTTTTTACTTATGTCTTAGAACCTATGGATCTTGGAAGAGTATTGAAGAGGAAAAAAGTTTTAGAATTGAATTTTGCACAATATACTGTAAGTAAATGTTTAAATTTATTACCGATGTTGCAAAATTGCAATAATTGATGAAAAAAAGGCAAAATAATCAAGTTTTTTTAATAATTTTTTTAAAATATTTTAATTGCTCCGAGAGCATTCTAATTTTGGTTATAAAAAACTTTAGTGTATAATAAAACAACACACCAAATTTCATTAAAATCGGTTCTATAGTTTTCGTAAAATAATTTTTTGAAAACAATTTTGAGAAAAAAATTTCGAATTTTCAAAATATGCACAACCTCAAATAACGCATGTAGATACTTGAAAATGTTTTCAGAAAGGAAAGACCGCTCTACCTTTTAAATGGTTTTTGAAAAATTGAAATCAGTTGATTAGGACGGGCGCAGTAAATTTTTAAAGTTAACACTCTTTTTTTTAACAATTAGATTACATTTATCAATTTTAAATTTGGTTTTTTCAAAAATTATAATTTTAAAGTACTCGGAAAGACGCTTCTTTTTTAAAAAAAAGTTAAATTCCATTTATTGGTTCTCGAGATATAAGCGGTCGAAATTTATTTGCATTTACCGTTAATTTATAAACGATTTAGCAATAATCTTTTATCCAGTGGCTTCGTTTTTCCGAGTTCTCGGCTGGAAAAAAATTTCATATCCATAAGTTATCGGCAACATAGATAAATCATCGGAAAAGCTGTCGCTCGCATGCGCGAAAAGTTACTCAAAACCGAGACTGAATTCGGAGGTTCAAAATGCGAAGGTACGAAAAAAATTGCATTATCTCGGCTTCTAATGGACCAATTTCGATCTTTTTTTTAATCCGATGTCTCGCCAAGTAATTCGAATATCCTAGTGCCAACTGTCTAATTTGCACATATTTTGTTATAAACAAAGTTTATTATTTATGCATTAAATATATGTACTGTACATTTTACCCTATGCTNACTTCGTGTTTTAGATACTATTTTAACTATTCTGACTTCATTTAATATTACTTTTTTCTGAATTTACTTAAATTAGCTTTGAAATAAAGAATATATACAGGGTGAGTCAGAAAGAATGGGTCAACACTAACCTGGAGATGCAAGACAACAAAATATTATGTTTGAGCTTATCATGACTTATACGAATGTCGCTGGTTTGAGAAATGCAGGGTGTTCAAGGTTTAAATTTTATTTTGAAATTTCTCAATAATTGAGAATGTTTTAATAGCATGACTCTTAAAATTGGTAGTATTGGGTTTTTTGATGCGAGAATTACGAATTTGAACCTTATTTTGACGTTGCTCCCAGAGGGCGCTAGTTTCGCGGTATTATTTAGGTAAATCAAAACATATTTTTTTATATGTTGAGCTATGCTTAAAAAAAGTTAAAAATCTAAGAGCGTTCAATTCTACATAAAAAATGTACTCCTGTTTAGGTCACCTAACTTTATCGGTTTCTGCATTATTTGTCTAGTATCTCCAGCTTATTGTTGACCTATTCTTTCTGACTCACTCAATATAAATTTTATCCAATGTTATGTTATCCTTTCTGTTCTAGTGTTTATGGACTGGGACTATGGATACCAGAGCTGTTCCTCAGGTTCAACCGGTACCACGAGCTATATCCCAATAGGACAGTAACCGTGAAAGATCTTTCCACTTTAAATCAACTTAATAATTTCACATGCGAGCCGTCTTTCGATCCCCTTGTAATCCAAGGCACTGTCGCCATGGCAGCTTCTTCACTAATCTACAACTTGGTATCCGGCTTTTTATCCATGAGATTCCCGATAAAAACAATATCAGTGGTATCCATGGTACTCGGGGGGGTAAGCGCGGGGTGTATATATTGGCTGAGATCTTCCTGGCAGAACCTGACAGTGGCGTGCGTATTTCAAGCATCGATGGTAACCGCAAACATGGTCATAGGAAGCATAGGAGTGGAGCTCTTCCCGACGAACGTTTCGTCGATGGCTCTATGCCTGATGATGTGCGCGGGTAGGGCAGGCGCCGTTTGTAGTAACGCAATTTTCGGATATCTCATGGATAAGCGCTGCGAGATACCCATATTCGCCGTCGCCGCTGTGGTGTTGCTGGGGGCTGGGCTGTGCGCCGTCATACCGAATAAAATTAATCCAGAATTAAACGTACGTGACAGGAAATGTGTTGAAGTAGCGGTGATTTCATAGTTATTAATTTGTTACTACTTAAGATAACTTTATTGCAGTTATTTAGATGAACATGGTACTTAGGCTATCTTACAACTAATAAATAGATTACGACTTTAATATTATCCATTTATAAATTGTAAAATAACTTATTTGAGGTTAATGCCTTGATATTGCCTTGCTTCTTACTATTTTTTATATAGGGATATAATAGGCGATAAAACAAAAATTAAAAGTTTATATGCAGTCTAGTTGAATTAGTTCATAAACCCTGAAAACCTAAAAAAAATATTAGTAGACATTTTAATGTACTTTATGACGGTAAAGGGTATGCAGAATGATAATATCAAGAAACTAACTCAAAAGAAGTGACGCTAAGTTGGCAAAATTACATGTTTTTCCACTTTTTTACTGCCCATAAAAATCCAGACGGCCTATCGGAAAATCAGTCTTGTAGGCAATTAAATTACCTACAATTTAAGATACCTACAGTCATATTTCACTAATTTGTTAACTGTAGAATAAAGGTCCAACGCGGTAAAATCAGTTTCCCAGAATTGCTGAAAAAACGGTCAATCCAATGACCAACATGTGTACCAAAGGTCGATTTTAGTGACGGTGAAATTTGTTAATTAATTTCTTTCTTTTTGGTTTAATTGTTTAATTACAATGTTAATTTTAGAAGTTAATATCGTAGATATTAGTTCTAATTGATCCAAAGAAACGTATGGGAAAAGAAAAATTTCAAAAAGTTGAGATTAAGTTACTCGTTACAATTAAAAAAGTAGGATGTGGAAAACAGCGTTGTGAATAAATTGTCCCAGAGTCAGACAAAAGCCGCTCGGGCATTCGCTCTTTTTGCATTAAACAGAGCTTATTTTTACGGTAATTTAAAAAAAATCACCTATACCTCTTTGTTCCAAAGATAGTTTTTTTTTTAAACGTTAATTGTTAACTATCTATTGGATGTATTGGACCGAGATACAGGCGTATACTTTTATTTTTAATGTATTTACATATAACGCTGTTTTTCACGTCTTACTTTATTATAGACCAGGGCGAATCTGTCGAAATATCTCTTAGATGTCTTAGATGTAAGGGGCACAAGCTAATTTTTGCTGAAATACCTTTAGTACAACTCACATAATAAAAGTATAGATCCCTAGATCTGAGCGAGGTCCGGAACATTTTCAAAATTGCAAAAATGTTTAAACATATCTATTTTATCTGAGATTTTTACTTATGTCTTAGAACCTATGGATCTTGGAAGAGTATTGAAGAGGAAAAAAGTTTTAGAATTGAATTTTGCACAATATACTGTAAGTTAGAAATGTTTAAATTTATTACCGATGTTGCAAAATTGCAATAATTGAGGAAAAAAAGGCAAAATAATCAAGTTTTTTGAATAAATTTTTAAAAATATTTTAATTGCTCCAAGGGCATTCTAGTTTTGGTAAAAAAAACTTTAGTGTATAATAAAACAACACACCAAATTTCATTAAAATCGGTTCTATAGTTTTCGTAAAATAATTTTTTGAAAAAAATTTTGAGAAAAAAATTTCGAATTTTCAAAATGTTGCACAACCTCAAATAACGCATGTAGATACTTGAAAATTTTTTCACAAAGAAAAGACCGCTCTACCTTTTAAATGGTTTTTGAAAAATTGAAATCAGTTGATTAGGACGGGCGCAGTAAATTTTTAAAGTTAACACTTTTTTTTTAATAATTAGATTACATTTATCAATTTTAAATTTAGTTTTTTCAAAAATTGTAATTTTAAAGTACTCGGAAAGACGCTTCTTTAAGAAAAAAAAGTTAAATTCCGTTTATTGGTTCTCGAGATATAAGCGGACGAAGTTTATTTGCATTTACCGTTAATTTGTAAACAATTTAGCAATAATCTTTGATCCAGTGGCTTCGTTTTTTCCGAGTTCTCGGCTGGAAAAAAATTTCATATCCATAAGTTATCGGCAACATAGATAAATCATCGGAATCATCGCGCGAAAAGTTACTCAAAACCGATTTCAATTTTTCAAAAATCGTTTGAAAGGTTGGGGTTTCTTTTCTATGACAAAAAATTTTCAAGTATATAGATACTATATTTGCAGCTGTGCAACATATTGAAAATTCGAAAAAAAAATTTCAAAATTTTTTTCAAATTATTATTTTGCGAAAAGTATCGAACCGATTTTAATGAAATTTGGTGTATTGTTTTATTATACTCTAAATTTTACCAAAATTAGAATGCCCACGGAGCAATTAAAATATTTTAAAAAAAATTTTCGTCAATTATTGCCATTTTGCAACATAGGTAATAAATTTAAACATTTTTAACTTACAGCATATTGCGCAAAATTCAATTCATTTGATGCAATTAGACTTATTTATTTATACCATAGGCGACACTGAAACATCATAACTAGATGTTTTATAAAAAAATTTGAGTAGGCTTTTTGATAATGTTGATATTATTTTTAGATTGAGAAATTAAAAATAAAATGTTTATGTGTTAAGTAAATGCCTCTATACAACACGACCAAAAAATGACGACCAAAATTCCACGAAATGAGGGGAAACGATCATACTATTAAATGCACTTCCACATAAATTTTGGAAGGGACGAAAGTAAATCGCAGTAGGTAAAATAAGTATTATCTATTTACATTATCATTAAAAAGGTGCTAAATAGATGAATAGAGAAATCAGCCCTATAAATTTATCAGGACGTCAATAGTTGCACACTGTATTTTTTTATAATCCTCTTGATCAAATTACCGCCATTTAAATTATAACAAGCACTTTGTATTATTAAAACATCAGATAACTGAGCCTACCTAAGTGTAAGTACACAGAGACGATACTGAAATTGACATAATCATATTTGTCCGTTCAACTTTTGTCGCAGCTGGGTAAATAACTGAATCCCCTATCATAGATAATAATCTGCGGGGGTGTTCACATTACGTAATTGTCACAATACAATCACATTAAAAATAGTAGGAGACCTTAATAGGTACTGGTCTTCTATTCTCTCATATTTTTTGTCGAGGATATACTGACATAATTGTTAAATATATTGCACACCTAATTGACTTCAATTCTGTATACATATTGCTTTCGGAAAAAGCAGATCAAATTACATAGAAACAGTACTCTCATTTTGATTTTAATTATTTGCTTGTGTTGTAAATGCAATTTTTTTATACACAAATAACACCACTGTACAACAGTGTAGAAATGGCAGACATACATTTTATAGAAGTACATGCCAATGGTATGTAGTATGGCAGGGGTCGGCAAGTAATTTTAGGTGGGGTCCGGATACTTTTGAAATTGTTTAACGAGGTCCAGAAAAAAATTCATATTTCTTACTAATTTTTTATTTTCATTTGCATTAAGAACTCAAATCAGTCACAATTGTAAAATACGAGAAAAAATGATAAGGGTGGCACTCAAACGTAAAAAAATATTTTTTAAATAATTTATTTGACTAATTTATATTTTCAAAAAATTTTGGCGGTCCAGTATTTTACCTTCCGGGGTCCGGATCTGGACCGCGGTCCGCCAGTTGCCGACCCTTGTAGTATGGAATACTCAGATTATAGATTAAAGAAGTATGCTTTAGTTGTTACTGTTGCTGCTGCTGCTGTTGTACATGTTATTTCTATAGTTGTTCCTACTGCTGCTGGTGTTGTTGTTGTTGCTGTCGTTGTTGTTGTTGTTGTCGTCGTCGTTGTTGTTGTTATTGTTGTTGATGTTGTAGTGCCATTCAATTCCTCCGCCCCACTAAAAATCCATTTTTTTATTCCCACCTGAATTAACTTACCTGAAAACCTAGATGATTCCTGCGATGAAATTTGATATCACTCAGAGAATCCATAAAAAACTTAAGATACCTACCCTGTATAGTATGACTGAAATTGCTACTAAATGTATAATCCCTTGTCCTTCAAATTATGTAACTGTTCTATCAAAGTAAAAGCAAAATATTTGATTAATTGAAAAGAATAAAGTTGGTTATTTTTATTTTAATAAGCATTATCGTTTACTGTCACATTCATAGACTTAACAAGTATTTAATTTAACTTAAAAAGTACTCGTATATCCTTCTTGATCTAAAGTAGGTCTTAAGTACTATCCCCTAGTTTGTTCACAACTATTATGTTAAAACTGATTAAGTGTCATTAATGTTTAGCCCAATACAAATAAAACTTTGAAATTGCCCTTTCTAAATTTAGGCCTTAAAGACTAAAACTAAACAGATATAATCCGTGCAAATAAAACTTAAGAGATTATAAATTCCAAAAATTAAAAAAATAACAATGTTCATGAGATCTGTTTAGGGGAGGTAGAGTAAATAGTTGGGGCCGCCACCCTTAGGAATATTCCCGGGGGTGTTTTTTTATTTTAATTAGTTATTTTTTTAAAATGTTTTGTTATCGTTTTTTTGCAACACCATATAAGACGTTATAAACATAAAAAGTATGTTGTTTTGGATGGTCCGAGAGTAAATCGTACATTCCAGGTCCGTACTTTGTTTTCACATCACGTAATGAGAAAAATTCACATATTTGTAGAAGATAATTTTGGTAATTTCGTAAAGTAAAGAGATCGAGCATTTTTTGCTCGGTACCAGTTGCACGAGAGACAATTTACAACTGGTAGAAAAATAAATAATAATTAATTAATTAATTTATCGAAATTCTAAATAATACAACGGCTATATCAATGTTAGTTAATCTTTATCCAGTAACAGAGTTGTTTTATACAAGTTGATCCAAAGTTCGAGACATAAAAGCTGTTTTTTAAGCAGAAAATCTGGGATATTAATTTGATTATTTTAACTGAAATACCATAAAAGCTTAAACCACTGATTTTCAAGATTTACGTGGACCATATTAAGGCAAGTATCAAAAAAATTGACCTAGACTGATAAACCTGAAGCAGGTTTGATATACAAAAATAATAACAAATATACAATATGTAAACATACTTTAACATTGTCATAATACGAATAAATAAAAAAAACATAAAAGTTTGTAGATTAGTCTTAAAAACGTTACAAAGCACTATCAAAAACTCTGCATATACATATTAACGGGGAGCGAGCTATGAACTGCCCTTAGCTTGCTTCGATCTACTGAAAGGGCTGGAACCACGTCGGACCTTTGTTGTTCTCGGGCTAGGGTCAGGTCTTGTTTTTGTATGTACGTATCATTTTATATCTTTTGAACAGGAAGAGATATTTAAAAACTTTTTAAATAAAAGTTGTTAAGAAAAGTGGGAACTGGCATATGATGAAATGAATATGAATAATGAATATGGAAAATATGTGAGGAAATGGAAAAAATAATTTCGATGACGCCACAATCCTTACCAAAATGGGTTTTAAGCCAAATACTTACAGTATCATGACATAAAGATCCCAGTTTGCTGTTTTTTATTTACTGTTTTCGTTTTCCTGTAATGGCGTTCAACTATCAGTTCTGGATCACCCCATATTTAGTCCACAAGCTGCAAGAAATACAACTTTTGCCGAAGAATTTCGATAAAATTTCACTGAAAAAAGTTCATCAAAACGCTGACCTTTTTATAACTCAACTAAATTTTCTTTAGATATTATCTTTCTTAGATACACCTCTAAGGTTACGTCATAAGCAAATGTTGGACAAGACATTCAATATAACTATTTTTTAAGAGACAATTTAAATAAAATCAACAATTTTACATATACAACCAATGGAAAGGCAAATTTCCTTTGCTAATGCCATAATAAATCAGGTTTAAGAAATTTACTTAAAACTGCGGTTAATACTTGCTGCCTATTGTTCTAAAATAAATAAAAACTTACAGTTCGGGTCATATTCCTTTGTTGAACATGTATGGAATAAGTATTGTCGTATGATAAATAAATAATAAACACATATAAATTTACGTTTATAATTTTTATCCTTCATTTTAGTCTGTGTCGCACTGAAGTATCTCTAAATTGAGATAAGTTCAGGACACCCTAAAAATGACACAAATATCAGATGAGTTCGATGTTCCTTCATCGGGTAAGTGTTAAGATTTTTATAAAAATAGGACCCATCTATCCACTTCCTTGCCGAGAGAATGTTGTCTTCCATAAAAATCAAGTCAGCAATAAGTATTGACTCATTACATTTATAAGACATAGTGAACGTGTACTTCGTGAAATTAAAACTAAAAATTAAATATGTGGTGTTATTAAAGGAGAGTCACAACTTTTCTACGACATACGTTGATAGTGTAAGATTCGAATTTGGGCCACAACCAAAACAAGTACGCTTTAATTGAAAAAGAGTTATGTAAAAAGAGATCATTGTTCTATTGAAATAGTTCATTTGAAATAATGAAATAGAATATAAAAAGAGTTGAAGTCGGTGCATTATCGTTGCATCAGGACAAACCGTATTTTCGATGTTCTGGAGATATATGCATTTGGTTGCGGTCGATTGTTGATATTTTTAATTGTGGTCCAGTACTTATGGTTTCGAATTTTACAGTATGTGTGGCGTTCTCTACAAAATTTGTTCATTTATTCAGTGTTCCTTGCTTTACAAAAAGTTTGCAAAACGTTTTATACATAGTGTTTTGAAACTAGGTATGAATTATCAGCAAATATATGAAATATGACTTTTGTTTTCTGAATTATTTTAAGTGTACTCGCATAACCGAATTTTTCTTCAGCACGATCGTACAATTTCGCTAGACTTTTTGACCCTGTAATTACGTTCTAAAATTTTAATAGAGGCCAATGCAAGTTTTGTTGATAATTCACATTAGTTGAGAATGTAGTTGGATATGCTTTTTGGAATCTGTATTATATGTACAGGGTGATTAACTATATTTTAACCCCCACATTAACTTTCTTCTTTTTAGAGTTGTAAAATACAAAAGTTGCACGATTTTTTACGAAGTTCTCGAAAATGACAGTAGAAAAACAAATGAAGTCCAAACAAAATGGCCGCGGATGTTAACTGTGTTAATTTAAATGGAACACCCTGTATATTTTTACATATTTAGATAAAACGTTCACTGTCTTCCAAAAATTTTTTAAAGTTGCAGAAATGAATAATAACCTTAACACGCTGTATTTTGGAAAACGACTAGAAATAAATATTTGAAATTTGGTGGTGATGTAACTTTGCCTACCCTTCAAAACAGGTTGAAATAATTTAAAGAAAATATCGATGACGTCGATACGCGCCCAAAGTATGGAATAAATTTAGTAAAAACGAAACAAATTTTTTTTGGGAAAAATCCTCGAACAGGTCGATTTTTAATTTAAAAAATACATATTTTAGCATAAAAGGCGATTTTCAACCGTCATTTGTTTTCGAGTAATGACGTCATCGACATTTTTTTAAAAAACAAACCCCCAATTTTTTTCTTGATTCTGAAAGATCGTTTCATTATCGATCCGACAGTATTAAAATGTTGCCATCTTACATAGGAAAGTTTTCGAGTAAATGACGATTGAATGGGTTTTGGGTATTGAACATGAAAATTGAAAAAAATAAATTTGGCAGTATGTCAAAAATAGAATCTTATTAATAACTCTGTTGTTTTTTAAATATTAAGTTGAAATTTTGCACAAAGTGTACCTTATGCTGGCTTTTATTTAGAGTTTTGATAAAAACAAGTGGAACCACGAACTTTGTATTACATGTATGAAGAATTACTGCTTTTTAAACAAGGGTATGAATATCCCGATCTAAATTGGTTTGCGCGAGATGTTTGTTGAGCGAGTGTGGTGTGATACCTGCAGTTGAAATAATAAACGGATTGACGTACTCTCGTGTATGTTTCCAAATTCCAATTTCATGGTATTTTTCATCAATCTTTTCTGAGAATTTTGTTCGGACGGTAATACTTTATCAATTACGTAAGTGATATTTTCCTGAAATGTTAAATCCGGTGTTAAACGTGATCGTTTTGTCAATGAGTAAGTCAAATCCCAATACACTTTATAATATGTATTCTCTAATATTGTTTGTGGTGTGTATGTATAAAATGCGAAGTTGATTACTTACCTAATGTACAATTCTTTAACGCTCTACTTATTTGCGCCTTACTGTAGATAATTTTGAAAATAAACTTTTATTTCTCATCCTTTTTATCCCAAGAAAGGCGTAGCTTATTTTCTTATTAATAATACTACAAACAACCGTCTCGAGAAGAAATAATAACTGGAGTAAATCTTACCACTTTTCAGGTCTTTATTCAAGTTTAAATTAAATTTTTGGAAAGGCATATTTTCTCCTTACCTTTAAAGGTACCTTTATTTATTTTTAAATCTCGATATTAAAATAAATCTTTATTTTTTTTTAATTAGAAACTGAAATGACAGAAGTTCTAGCCCATCTTGATGGCATTCAAATACCTAAAAGAAAGAATGTGAGCTTTGACGATGCACTAAATGAAACTGGTAAGTAAAACAGCCACTACAAAGAGATATTTTTGCTTCCATATTTTACTTAGGATTGTTTCATCAGATAACTTCCTTTCGTATGGAATTAATAAATATTAATATATTAATATTATATACAAACACTAAACTAGCGTTTCAAAATATAAATTTTTCCAAGTTCAAATTTTAAACTCTTGGAACTACTATTTTCTTAAATTTTGTGATCACAAAATTGATTTTTAAACACTTTTGTGTCATTTTAGTTTTTTATTCATCATTTCTTATTCAGAAATTTTAATATCTAAGGCATTTTTCGACACTTTTAAATGTTAAATTTGAGAGATAGAGAAAATCGTATGATTAACTTTGTGCAACTTGTCAAAAATGCATCTTTTATCGCTAACATTGTATTTATTTCTCTTTTAGGGTTCGGCAAATACAACATTTTTCTAATTCTGGTGTGCGGGTTCATATTATTCGCATCGATTACCGAATCCTGTGGGGTGGGTTACATAGTACCAGCCTCTGAATGTGAATTAAATCTAAATAGTTTCACAAAAGGCATTCTTACGTCCACGAATGTGATTGGCATAATGTGTAGCTGTGCTATTTGGGGATATTTGGCCGATTTTAAGGGAAGAAGGAATCTCTTGCTCATAAATTTAGTCCTGGCATTCGCCACTGGATTTATAGCGGCATTCATCCCTTCGTTCTGGGGTTTTTGTATCCTAAGGCTCATCAATGGAATATGGTATGTACCGACTTCAAAAATTCTATTAAATACGCTGATTCAACTGATAAAGTAAAAATATTTACTTTAAAGGTGATTCAAGTTCATTCTGAAAATTCTCCTAAACTTGCATGAAATGTGTGTTTCAAATATACAAGGTGTAATAGGAAATTCTACATCGCAAGTTAATTTAAAAAGTTTCTTTTCGAGATAGACCCTGTATGTATAATGAAAATTAACGAAAATTTATTTCAGATCGTAAAAAAAGTTGGAGGAACAACGTAGTAAATATCGTTCTTTAATATATTTTTTGCAATTTAAAGAAACATTTTTTTAAACTTTCGAAAACGCTTCCGGTACATGTTTGTAGGAACAATTTTCATTCTTCCAAATTTAAAATGTACTATTCAACATTAAAACTTGAACAAGCACATTATTTACACCTTGTTTATCCGTAGGTGTAGCAAGGTACAATATCTCTGTTAGATATCACAGCGCCACAAAATGAAAAAATCCCATTGCACTTTGACAAGCTGAATAAGTCAGAATTTCCCCATCAGTTCGTGTTTAACAATAACATCAAGAAACGCCTCTAGAAAGCGGTTTTCGAGCTTTCAAACCAACCTGACTGAATGGAAAGAAATTGGAATTCATGATCTAATTGCACTATAACCCCATAACGCTACAACCCCATAACCCTACATCTCCATAACCCTACAACCCCATAGCCCTATAACTCCATGACCCTACTACCCCATAATCTTAAAAGTTCATAACCATTATAACCTCATAACCCCATAACCCTACAACCCCATAGCCCTTTAATTCCATGACCGTACAGCCCCATAATATTAAAACTTCATAATCCTCTAACCCCATAACCCTACAAACCCATAACCCTACAAACCTATAACCCTACAACCCCATAGCCCTATAACTCCATGACCCTACAGCTCCATACTCCTAAAAACTTCATAACTCTAAAACCCCATAACCCTAAAACCCCATAACCCTACGACCACTTAACCCAACGACCCCGTAACCCTACGACCCCATAACCCTACGACCCCATAATCCTACAACCCCATAACACTACTACACCGTAATCCTATAACTCTGACCTTAAAACCCCATAATCCTGTAGATAACTCCATAACCCTAGAACCCCATAACCCTAGACTCCCATAGCCCTACATCCTCATAACCATGTAACTCCATGACACTATAATATCAAATTTTCAGGACCTTCTTAGGATACATTACTATTAAATTTAATAAAAAATTGACTCTTTGCTGTAAGATAGGGGGGTAGTTTCCATTCCCCTCCCTCTTTTTTGTACGATAACGTTCTTTATTATTTTTTAGCATATCCTGTCCGGCCGCTGTAACGTTCGTTTATTTCGGAGAATTCCTCAGCACCACCACAAAAGGAAAATGCATGCCATGGGGCACGATATTTATAGGGATAGCGATGACTACAGTGCCGGCCTTAGCTTGGCCGCTTCTACAAAGTTCGATCAACGTAGAATTTTTGGGTCTCCGCCTGAACAACTGGAGAATCTACATGTTGATGAATTCCACCCCTAGTATATTAGTGGCATTCGCTTTGTTAAAATTACCAGAGAGCCCTAAATTCCTATACCACAACGGTAAATTTGACGAAGCCTTAAATGTCATGAGGACAATGTACTCTTGCAATACTGGAAAACCTGAATATACTTTTCCCGTTGTAAGTTTGAACGAGAAAATAATCTTGGAATCCAAAACGGTAAAAAAGAGTATATTGCAAGAGTTGGTACAGCAGATCGTTCCTTTATTTAAGCCGCCACTTTTAACTTACATTATAACCAGTTGTTTCATGCAAGCAATAACTTACGCGGTTTCTGCTGGTTTGTATTTGTGGTATCCAGACATTACAAAACAGATTTCCAACAGCGGAAATACAGGAGTAACTATCTGCGAGGCGTTATCTGTCAAGCACAATTCTGAAGACAACGGTCTTGCTTGCAACAATACAGTCGATGATAATATATTTATTTTGAGTATTATTATTGGCACATCCTACATTATTGGATACGCCACGTGGGGGGTAGTTGTAAAATTGTTAGGAACAAAGGCATTTTTCAGTAAGTACTTGAACTATTCCTTTCTTAAAAAATAAATGTAGTTTGCCCTCTATACTAATGTTCTATTTGCTCTACTCTATGGTTGCTACGCCATTGGTTTCCGCTACACGTTTTAAGAAACATATGGCACTCTTCTTCAGAGGAAACTCTGAAATTGGATATTAAGTCATCTAGCCGGTATTTACATTTGTGTACTGGTACGTGTCGTTACGATGCCTGGATTGTTTCCGTTACTTAGCTCTGCTGGCCTGTAACGTTCCAGTCATCACCCTTCAATCAAACCGCCGAAACGACACTTCACAGCAAATTTAAATACCAACCAAACGACTTAATCTCCAATGAAGAAAACGATACGTCTCTCACAAGCCAATAAGTTTATATAACCAACCAGGAATCGTATTTATACTTAACGTTCTTTAATGTTGATTAATTTATTTTTCATTTTTAGTGGTCCTCATGGGGTTATCAGGAGTTTGTATGGCCGGGCTCTGTCTTCTGTCACAAAAATTGCTGATTGACATTGCGTTCATCGGCTGTTTAGCACTATCAGGGATAGCAGTGACGGTACTGAATGCGTGGATAGTGGATATATTTCCCACTCAAATCTGTGGACTTGCTTTATGCTTCGCCTTGACTGTAGGTCGAGCGGGGAGTGTACTCTCCAGTTCTACGTTTGGAATGTTGGTTGAGTGGAACTGTATAATCACCTTTTTGCTTTATGCATTGAGCCTGATAGGTAAATATGAAAATAGTTTACTAAGCGTGTTTGGACTTTTCAGTATAACAAAAATTGTTTTATTATTATCTCATAAGATATACAGGTTCGGCTTCCATTCTAGCCCAAAATGTATTAAATACTGTGGCTATACCACCACATACCCTCCTACGAACGATTAATGAGATCAAGGTCATTTTGTAAAGTCAAAGAATATGATGAGACGAGCTTCAAATCGTTGACATAGGAAAGCCCTCTAGATGTACAGTTCTTCGTATGGTCCAGTACATAAACTAGAAATAAGACTGATAGTCCAGGCAATAGAGCAGTAAAAGTAGGCTTTGGCGTTTGTGTTTGAAGTCATCTATTTTGTTAGAAAAATCACAAATATTATGTAGAATAAGAATCTGAGTTTGCCTATTCCAAAAAATCATTGATAAATTCAGGGGAACAACAAACATAAAAGTCATTCTTTATTTTTTGTTTATTTGACGATTTTATATAAGTTACAACAACTGAGAATCAAAAAAGTTGAATTTTGCATTAACAATGGGCGAAAAATAGTAAAAAAATCATGTGTATATTTGGGAGCAATTTTTAAAATAAGTAAATATTTATAAATATTGATGAGACTTTGTCAAACAAATAGTAAAACATATGTCAATTCTACCCTAAAAATTTTGCAGCGATCGATCTCGTGGTTTTCGATTGGCAGGATTGTTAATTAAGAAAATTTTTAAAAAGTTTATCGCTTACCGGGGGTTTAAATTAAGGTTTATAAAGGGCACACAATTTTTTAGAGATACTTGTTGTCATAATAATCAATGATCAATAGAAAATCGTCAAATAAACAAAAAATAAGGTATGACTTTTTTTATTTAGAGCTTACTTTCAATGTTACGGAGAAAAATATGCCGAAAAACGGGTCATTTTTCGTTCTTTTTGTATTGTGGGTACACATGTTCGCAAGTGACCCATTTTTAAGCATTACGTCAAGAACGCCAGCAGGACGCCACCGAACGCACCAGCGTTCCAGGAAGGGTCTACGGCGGACTGGCGCCGGCGACCAGATGCTTGCTGATATAGCTACGACTGACTCCACACACAGGGATTCTCCAACGAACACTCACCCCGTCAACACGTCCTTTTCTATACAACTTAGTTTTCAATAAAATATTTTATTATTACCGTTTTATTCTTGCTGTACAGCGAAAGCAACCCTCAAGTGGTGACCCCTTCAGTGAACTTAGTGAACTCACCAGTGTTCTTTAATATAGATAAAAAAATGTTATACCTACCTATGAAAATTTACAAATATATTTTTCAAAATTTTATATTTTGAGAACTAGACTGATTAGGCCGTACAGTTTTCCTTAAAATTATATAATTCCCTTTATTATCCCCTTAAAGTCCACCAAATAAGTGTTTTAGGAATAAATATGTATATTTTTTTTCAGGATGTGTGTTGCTCGCCTTTATCGTACCCCAGACAAGTTGAATCACATATTTCACCTGTTGTCGCTTACTATACTGGAAAGGGAGATGATAACCCGATCAACGTTCGCTCACCCAAAACCATCAATGCAAGGAAAAATAATTTAAAAAAATATATTATTTCATGCACTGAAAATATGCCAAAATGTATTTTTTCACGAATAAAAGATTTTATATTTTTAAATAAATAAATCATTGTTTACTTAAAATGTCTTAAAATATGCAACAACTGCATTTTATATAGAAAATCAGATGCTAAAGGCTGTCCTAAAAGTAATGAAAGATTTGAATTGTGTGCCATTTTCATTCCGAAGAGTTGGTGACACTGTGCAAGGTTCCATGTTGTAGTGAACACTTTGTGGTTAGACAAAATGGAGCGCTATACGACGGATGAGCGAGTGAAAATTGTGAAAATTCGTTACAAATACAGAGCGTATGTAGCTGAGACTGTGCGCGAATTACGCGGAATTTTCGGTAGGGATTCGTAAAGTCCAAAGTTTATTCTGCTGAAATGAATACCTGCCATTCCTGAATGAATGGCAGAAATTCGGAGAGTTTTCAGCCGCACATATGCGAAAGCGTGATACAGAAACTTTTTAAAATAAGTCGAGTCTGTCAACTGACTCGCAGAGGACATCTGTCCGATATCCTCTTTCATATTTAATGGTAATGTCTACCCTTTAAAAACATCGCCAACTTTTTAATTAATAAAATATTTTTCCGCATATACTGAGTTTTTTTTGGGGACACTCTTTTTAAAGAACATCTAAGACTTTGTATAGGTTGGACATCGAAAACAGCTCGACGTCGATGCGTTATTAAAAATTTTAAACAATACATTAGTAGGCTGTCATAAAATGGCTAATAAGCCAACAATATTGTAAATACATTGCTGCAATTGCAGTCGCTATTGTAGTTCTTAAATAATCGCAATAAAATGTTACGTTGAAGTTGCTTGATCACGGATTATAGTGATCTGTTCCAAAATTCATTTTAGATGGCCATTCTTGCAGATGCAGGAAAAGAACACAATGCCGGTCTTTTTTTCACTTGGACGATGGTAGAATTACAGGAAACCAACAAAGTATACTTTATGGGTTTCATGGCATCATCAAATTTTATATACCTACTTATATAAACCGCGTGTTTTCCTAGTATTTTCATTACAAGATAACCATATAAAAACAACTGGGGGTAAACACAATATTTGCCGTTTGTGAATTACTTTAATCCATATTTAACTCAAAAATACATAGACTATTAATGAAATTGGTGAGATAATCTTAAGTAAATTATGAAATATGACATTTTAATTCCACAAAAATAGACATATTTGCTATACCGTCAATAACAAGTTTCCCATTGCACAGATCCGTATTTGTAAGTTCGTAGATAACATGAGTTCAATATAATTTTAAAAGAACGTATCTAGATTACTTGAGTGAGACAACGCAGCCATATCCATGGCAAGAAAAATGTCATCAGAGCAGGACTATCGCTCTTTACCTTAGAGCATATACTGCATGTTATAAAGTGTAGACGCTGTAGAGGGAAAGGTCAATATCGTGGGTATACTATCTCTTTCTTTCTCTAATCGCTGAAAAAGGAGTTGCGTTAGCCAATCACGTGCCTGCGCGAGAGAGAAAGATGGTACCCATAGTATCTATTTCTCTCTCTGTCACTCGTCTACACTGTCGCAGCAAGCGTGCTTTCTCCATGTACTCTAAGCTATTTGCTCACTGTAATACGACTGATATAGAATACTACATAATTATAATAGCTTTGTTTATTGTACATTAGAATCAATTTCCAACAGTCAGACGCAATTGTATTTGTTTCAAAACAATCAGTTTTGACTCAGTGGCAGCTCGCCAGGTGACGCAAGTGACGCACCGCTTCACCTAAAATTTCCGTTTGGTTGGCAATTTAAAATAATTTGTTTAATTTTATATAAATTTTATAATTTAAGTATAATTCTATATTAAAAATGTATTGTGTCTGTTTGTTTAATACGCAAAAATAAAGAGAATATAGTTGCGCGGTGAACGCCTTCTAAAAAAGACGTTGCCTTCGTTGAGTGCGAACATCAACCTCGTACCATATAACGTGTAGTACCGAGATATCCAGAATGATTGAAGCGTTTGGGGAACGCAGCCTGTTTCTAACACCATCTTTGGCGTATAAAAATATGTAGCATTGACAGAGACAGGCACAGGCTGCGATCCCCAAACACTTGAATCATTCTGGATCTCTCTGTATAAGCAAGTGACGCAGATCGAAATTAGTCTGTATTTCGCTTCTCTTCCTAGCGTTGTTTACAGCGGTTGTCATGGCAACGAGGCGCCCAACAAGGGAGTAAACTACGGCGTGGGGGAACGAGTGATGCGGAAATTGAAGCAACAATACTATCTCAATGTCACGAGCCTCCACTATTTGACTTTGTAATCACTTATTGGAATGCTTGTTGGAGATTATTTTGGATTTCTCTCGAAACAAAGCTAATTCTTGGTCTCTGCCAATTTCAGAATGATAGATTATCATTTTAGTAAACTACAGAAATCGTTTTTGACAATTGATGCTACAATTACAGATAATTTTAAGAATTTTATGAACTATTTATTAAACAATTTATTACTCTACGTTTAAAAACAAAATACATGAACAAAAGTGGCAGGCGAACGCTGCCCTGTATTCCTTTTCATTTTAAATTTCTAAGTAAATATTTCTTTGAGCACAGTTAAAAACATAAATCCTTGTTAACATAACATATTTCCTAATTCAACTTCTAAAGCTATTAAAATATGTTTAAGCATGTTAGAACAAAATAAATCTAACGAATTCAACAATGACTTGCATTATTATTATTTAACATATATTAATTTATTAATGAAAATAAATTGATCAAGTGAATTCAATTTCAACATTCATTCGCAAGTGTAACAACTAATTTTAACATTTATGTTCATATTTATTTACTCCATGCGCTTGACTTATCAGTGTCACCATCCGAAAATTTAATCACATTTACCTAATTTTAATTCTATTGCAAATATTTTCGCTGTGTACTAGATGATATATGTCACTATTTAACAGCGATAAAATATGGGAATTTATTCAGTCTCATGTACCTTATAGTCTTAAGTACGCCTTGTTAAAAAAAATGGCACACACAATGGTGATGGAGAAAGTTAAAATTGCAAAACCTTTCGATGAGGCTCTGTGTTTGGCTGGTAAGCTACAATTTCCTTACAAATTACATTAAAAAGAACTCACTTATGTGAAAGCGATGACTTCATGACTGTTTTTCTAGACTTATGTAACGCGTTGTCGTCTCTCAGCTTGGGAAGTTCGTAACATTTTCGCGGAAAATTTTGCAACTGATCGGCCTGCGATTCCTGCGAAGATTGTTAGCATCGGGCTCTGAAGATGTCGTCTGTTGCCCCTTGGGGTTTGCGGCTTTGTAAACAGTTTAGGGGTTAAATTCGAAAGATAGGTGAAAATTTCTATTTCGCCCCTTTACAGAAATGGTCGGCTCGTTAAATAAATAAAAAGTAGCTGATGTAATAAATAAAATGTAGGTTTGATTATTATTATTTTTTATTTTTTATAGGTTTCGGGAAATTTAATATCTACGTACTTCTAGCAACTGGACTATGTCTCATGTGTGTGATAATTGAATCCATGTGCGCCATGTTCATCACACCAGCCGCCCAATGCGACCTAAACCTAGATTTATCACAAAAGGGTCTTATGTACTCGATCAGCTTTCTTGGTATCGTCTCCAGTTCCCATATGTGGGGATATTTGGCAGATACGAAAGGAAGGAAAATTGTCCTTATAGTGTCACTGGTATCCAGTGCTGTTGTTGGCTTTATATGCAGCTTCGTTTCGTTGCCGTGGTTGTTCATTCTGTTGAGGTTTATAAATGGGTTTTTGTAAGTATTACCGTCAGTACATACATGACGTATGCGCTCTGCGTAGGTACATGTACCTATTTATACGTATTTTATAAAGACCACTGCTGTCCTCCTTTTTTTTATTTATTTATTACTTTAAGATACGGTGTTTAATCTTATTTCTATCTATTGACTTTGTTAATATCCTTATACAATGGAAAGTACCTTTATCTAAAGATTTTTCGAAATTGACAAAAGTTTACTGCCTTCTAGCGGCTAAATGAATCGATTTTAAGCACGTCTTACTTTCCCCTGACCTGTGGTACAATACAGTACGCGCCTAAAGTATGGAGTAAATTCAGTAAAAACGAAACAAATTTTTTGTGGGAAAAATCCTCGAACAGATCGATTTTTAATTTAAAAAATACATATTTTAGCATAAAAGGCGATTTTCATTTGTTTTCGAGTAATGACGTCATCGACATTTTGTTTAAATAGCAACAACCCCCTATTTTTTTCATGATTCTGAAAGATCGTTTCATTGTCAATCCGACAGTATTAAAATGTTGTCATCTTACATAGGAAAGTTTTCGAGTAAATGACGATTAGATGAATGACGATGAATGACGATGACGTTAGAAAACCCAATTCAATTAAAATAAAGCAAAAACGTATATTAAATTTAGTTTTTGCTTGAAGTTTCTTATGGATCACGTAGGTGTAAATCTTTACAAAGTGTCACTGTCATACCGACTTTCTAAGCATTGTAAGCGATATAAAAATTATTGTTGAATTTAAAATATTATGGCACATTTAATCAAACAAAGAATTGACATTTTAATTCTTATCGGATGCGGGGATAAGACTATAGTACGATCATATTCGATGCAAAGTAATAAATCATTGCCTGTCAAGGAAACCAATGAAGTACGCCTTTAAGGGTTTTACAAATTGAATAATTTCTTTATACATTATGAAGGGACAAGAGGATCAGTTCAGGTCTGGCACCCTTGTTGCTACAAAAATTCCTTTATTCTCTTAAATTATTTATTTTCAATGTAATTTATTATAAATCCAATTTGTTTCCTAAATTCCACATATGTACTACATTTTACCTCTGTAACTTGTTTTTTGGAAGCGCTCTCTAATTGACAGCAAAGCTCGCCAGGTTAGTATTTGACGTATAACCGACCAGTTCGTACACTCGATGCACCTGGGCGACTACAGCTACTACCAGCACACAGTGCGTATGCGGCGGTATTTCAGATTTTACATTGAATTTCATTTTAAATTTGAAATGATTTATCTTACGCCTCCTAAAAATGATGACACGATTTTTCTTTGATAAAAGGCCGACAATTTTTTGCTCTACTTTGCATCGTATACGATCCTACTATAGAACGCAGCAGAGTTTGCGATTTATTTAATGAAAAACATCCAGATCGCCGCATCAGCCAATCAACAGTCAGTAAGATAGAATCTAAATTTAGAGAAACTGGGAATGTTGTAGATATTCCAAAACCTGGACGATCAAGCGTTAGTAAAGATCATAAACAGAACATTTTGATAAGTATGGTAGATAATCCTCATAATACTTCACGATTGGTTGCATTAAACAATGAAATTAGTCAGACCACAGTGCTACTTATCCTGAGGAAGGAAAAGTATCATCCCTACAAAATTCAACTTGTGCAGGAACTTAAAGAAGACGATCCCGACCGACGCTTACACCTTTGCGAAATTATGATGGATTTATGTTAAGTAAATAGAGATTTACACCGGCAAATACTTTTTTCAGACGAGGCCACGTTTTGTCTCAATGGTACAGTGAACCGTCAAACTTGCAGGTATTAGAGTCGGGAAAATCCTCATTGGATGGCAGAGACACATACCCAACACCCACAGAAATTAAATGTGTGGGCTGGAATAGTTGACAACAGAATAGTAGGGCCTTTCTTCTTTGAAGAAACCCTTACAAGAGAAAGATATTTAGAGTTTTTACAAAATGACCTTGTTCCAGCGCTTGCAGTAATTTTTTCTGGCAATAATGACCCTGATATTCCTGATGACACCATATGGTTTCAGCAAGACGGTGCATCTCCGCACTATGCGCGCTATGTTCAAGATTTTCTGGACAATTGTTTTCCTAGGAGGTGGATCGGCAGACGAGCCCGCGAGATCTCCAGATCTTACACCCCTGGACTATTTCTTATGGGACTATTTAAAGTCCAAAGTGTACGTTAATAGCCCACATAATTTAAAAGAACTCCAAAATTGTATTATAGATGAAATGCACAAGAGTTACCCCAGAAATAATTCATAATGTGCAAGAACAATTTCTACACAGACTTGCGTATTGTCAAGAAGTCGGTGGGTGGCAATTCGAACACTTAATTTTGGTAGAAAACTTAATGAATTGTATTTGCTTGACATAGGAATTGTTATTTTTTTAATGAATAAAATTTGCGTTTTCTAACATTCAATCGTCATTTACTCGAAAACTTTCCTATGTAAGATGCCAACATTTTAATACTGTCGGATCGACAATGAAACGTTCTTTCAGAATCAAGAAAAAAAATAGGGGGTTGCTATTTAAAAAAATGTCGATGACGTCATTACTCGAAAACAAATGACGGTTGAAAATCGCCTTTTATGTTAAAATATGTGTTTTTTAAATTAAAAATCGACCTGTTCGAGGATTTTTCCCAAAATAGTTATTTAAAAGTGGCATTTTATTTTGTGAGTGAAGATGATTAAAAAAAGAGCGTAGCGAGTTTTTTATCTTCACGAACAAAATAAAATCACTTTTAACACGTATATCATACACAATTTTTTCTACAAAACAAAAGGAAGAACTTTAAACTCAATAAAAATAAGAAATCAAAAAATACCACACAGATCGCAGTGTTTATGAACCAAAATTTTCGTAGCAACCAGTACTTTTAACACTAATGTTAAAAGTAACTTACTTTTAACACGCGTGTCAAAAAATGACATTTTTAACATCAAAAATGACAATTAAAAAGCCCACTTTTAACAGTTTTGTAGAAAAAAAATTTGTTTCGTTTTTACTGAATTTATTCCATACTTTAGGGGCGTACTGTATAATACAACCATCGACACATTTGGAAACCAGGACAGTATTTTAAGTTTAAGTTTAAGTTAATGCATAAAAAGACTAAACTGATATAAATAATAAATAATGAAATTAAACAGAAAAATATGGACTGTTTAACCAGAGAACACTGTATATTATACCTACCATAGTATAGTATAGTGTTCTCTGGTTTGACATTGTTTATAGCAGGAATGAAATTACAGATAATAATTTTCATAGTAAGTAATTTCTTTAACAAAAAAAGTGTATGGTTATTTTTGCGATTTGAAAATTTGAAGTTCATAAATCGTTATTGACGCGTTTTCGGACCAAGATTTATACAGAGTGTATTCAAATTAAAGAGCACAGCTACCTTGTTATTCTGGAAGACAAAAATATACCTTAGTCCAATATTGTACACAAATAAAAGGTACTTAAATTGTTGAAAAATATAACAAATACGTAAACATCTCGAAATATATTGGACGTAATGAAGCTTGAGGTGAAGATTTAACTAAATAAAGTAAAAAAAAATATTGAATTTGCATAGACACCCTCATTAAGAACGTCAGAATTTTCGCAGTCTACTTATTTTTGTGATATATCAAGCTCCTTCATTTAACTGCACCCCTTGTTTACGTTATTGGTGTTCTTCCTCGTGGAATGCCTAATATTTTTCACTTTTCAGAATTGGTGGGTCATCAGCCATAATATATGCTTTTGCTGGTGAATTCCACGACGACATATTCCGGCCCAAAGTGGTATCCTGGATAGCCACCTTCGTGGCTCTTGGGAACATGTACCTGCCAGGTTTGGCTTGGGTTGTTTTACCGCAAAATTGGTCCTTCGAAATACCTTATATAAATTTACTTTTTAGACCTTGGCGTCTTCTGGCCATAATATATTCTATGCCTAGTCTATTGGCGGCTTTTTTAATTTTTTTTTTGCCAGAGAGCCCCAAATACTTGTTGACCCAGGGCAAGCATAAGGAGGTCATGGTTATCTTAACGAAGATATTTTGCGTTAACACTGGGAAGAAACCCGGAGACTACGCGGTATCGTCGATAATCTGGAGTGAGGCTGTGACAGGTGTCCAACATGAAGAGAACGAGAATATGTTTAAGTCCATGTGGAGGCAAACTGTTCCACTGTTTAAAAGAGAATTTCTTGTCAAAACGTTATTGGTGTGCTTCCTCCAGTTTTCAATTTTTTTAACGTAAGTATATACCTACTTACCATACAGGATGTCCGGGGGATAGTGGACAATCTCTTGAATTTGCGTAGGCCTTGAAAAAATAACGTTATAAGTTTTGTACTTTTTTTTATTCGCGTTGAAGTTGAGAGCTGAAAATTTATTTTTCCTTGTAGCTTTTTTGTTTCTACTTAAATTTGAATAATTTTCTTCTAATCTAATCTAATCTAATGCAGATGATAGCTACTTTGATGCCTCGGTTTTTATTATTTACCTAGTTTCTCAAGAGAAAAAGGGATACTTTATTGACACAACAAACCAATTTCTAAATAAACGTTTGGAACACATATTTTTAGAATTAAATTTTGAAATAACAGTTTCTAAAGTATTGACAGTCTGTGAGATTAATATTCTTACTATTTTTATTAACTTTAAACGTATTGTAGTAAACGTGCGATTACATCGTTTTGTTTCTGCCTTTATTGCTTGGCCCTACTTCAATAAATAAATATAATAACTAATTAGGTCGTTTATTAAGTTAACATTTTATCATGATCAATTTTTTTTAGAACGTCTTCGATAATAATGTGGTACCCACAAATTTTAAACAGTATGACTGAATATGGGAAAAATGAATCTGAAAGTAAAGTGACTATGTGTAAATCAATTTTATTTGATGAAGAAACGACGGTAGCCGCAGAAACATCGGGTAAATCTTTAATAGTAAGTATTTAAAAAAGTAGCAAATAAATTATGATTGAATGAATATACGAATTATATGAATACATTTATGAATTATACACATGACTGGGGCAAAAAAAACTGAATCTTTTTCATCGATTATGTCACTTATACAACACAATATAATATCATATTAAATATTGTAACTAAAAATTATATCCCTTGCAACTAAAATATACGAAAAATATATCTGTTTAGTTCAAAGTTTCCATCAAAGTGGGAATTGAACAAATTAATGAATGCCCATCGATCATCCTATTCTATACCATTTTTGGCCAAACATATTTAATTTGATGTTCAATTGTTTTTCTTCTAATTGCATATTCTGATTTGGCAATATTTTTTATAAGTATCTATATTTTATTCCATTCAGATATATCCCACTAAACACGAAACGTAAATGAAACGTTGCAAATGAGCTGTTTTACTACACATTTGAAACAATAACTAGAAACGTTGCTGTTTAACTACAAAAATGTAGCACTTGAAAACTTACTTAGTGAAACATAGCCGAAACATTCCAATTGAAGAGAGTTTGAAACATTACTCGAAACATTTCCTTTCGATCTCGGAAACGTAACAACGACAAACAAACAACCCTTTGCTTTTGTTTATCTTATGGAACTTCCATTCGGCATTACTTAAATTTTGCTCTCAAGCCCCATCATTATAGCAAGCGTTAGTTCATTTGCCTTTGTTATATGTACAACCAGACATAAACAGAAAAAAAATTGTGGTAGCATATTTATAACACAAGTCTAGAAAAAATGTATGTTCGTGACTTGCGCAGACCGCGCGTAACAGCCCGAATTTATTTATTTCTCGTGTGCCGTTTTCAATTCGTATTATGTTAGGTGTTAGGTTAGGTTTGCGGTTTGCCTTTACCCGTTTGCCTGGCTTCGTTGTTCTTCATCGTTACCAGGGAGAATAGTCTCCATGATCGTTACTTTGATGCTATTTTATGTGATAATTTATAGTGTGTGCAGTTGTGGTTATTGTAAGGTGCATATAAAATAATGAATATTGATGCAAAATGTTTAAAACGATATGTGTAGAGATTTCGAATTTTGCGTCACATCTACCTAAACATAGTTATTATACCCACTACCTAATACCTATTAAAGACAAGAGGACAAAAACTAAAAAAAATGGAACATGGAACTATACGTTTCGGAGAACTATTTGAAATACGGAAGAATCAAGTGAAATATATGTCATTTATTTTATATTTTGTACAAATGTTTATATTTGTGTACGTGTATAGGAATGCTTAAATAAAAGAGTTTAAGTATACCTACAAATATTTATTTTTTCAAGATATCCTTTTGTATCTTATTTATTTCTACTGTAAAATTTATTATAAAAAGGTTAGATGTAATATTGACTATGCGTAGAAGAAATTGTAACTTCTTTATATTATTTTTCAGTAATGTTATTTGTTTTTCATGTACCTACCATTTCAAGATTCATTATCATAACTAATTTTTTTAATTATCATTTCGTCATTGTTACCATATTCATGATGGTCTCAACATTAGAAAATTTCCATTTCAGAAGCGTATTTGAACAATATAAAATGATGTGTAGCTTTTTTAAAATGCTTCTGATATTGTTTTGTGACATTTTTATTTGTACGATGAATGGCAGAATCCGTAATCCATATTAGAAACTTTTTCAGTGGCTTCTCAAAAAGAAAAAAATTCTTGATAAAAGTTGCTGCATCCCCAAACTAGAAGAGCAGTTATTTTTTTTAATATACAATAACATTTTTCAGTTAAATTTTTTGAGAAATCAGAAAAAATTGTCTGGATTACGAATTAAGTCATTCACAATACAAATAAAAATATTACAAAAGAGTATTAGAAATATTTAAAAAATTACTCACACTGTTTATACTGTTTCAAAAACGCTTCTGAAATGGAAATTATCTAAAGTTGAGAGCATTATGAGAACAATATGGTATAAAAATTATTATGTTACTCAAACATTTCTGAAAATATACTGAAACGTAAAACAAAAATATCGAGTGCATAAATGGAACATCAAAAGAATGTTACTGAAACCAATTTTTTTAAACGTTTCATTGGAAACGTATTTTGGGGAGGACATCTTCGGTTTCTTTTGGGTTACCAGAACGTTGCATGGATTTTTTATGAAACGTTTCAAGAAAAATGGAAACGTTTCTGGAACTTGTCAGAAACTGAAAAATGTTTAGTGGGATTTTAATAAAAGGTTAACAAAAGATTTCTTATATAAATTGTAGAAAATAAATTATTAGAAAAAATAACAATTGAACATCACATAATATGTTTTTTTATTAAATAAAGCCCCCCGTATTTTATATTTTTTATTTGCAAAAATATCGGAAGACAATTTTAGAACCACCCTATATGTCAAATACCCTAACAATTCACTAACACTATGTTTGTAGTCTAAAACATGCCGTGACACAGTGAATACCGAAGTATTTCTAGTCTCTTTGGTGGTTGGAATAGCTTACGCTTGCTGTTACGTCTTCATAGGGAGCGTGATCAACATCCTTGGAAAAAAGAACCTGCTTGTGGGTTTCCTAGTTGTAACCACTGTATCTGGATTGTGCGCGCAACTCTTGAGTGGATATTCCTTAATCCAGATCGGCCTAGGAATATTCTTAATGGCTGGAACTGGAATAGGAATTGTCAATGCCATATCGGTAGACTTATACCCCACACAGATACGAGGTACCTACTAGAGTAAATATCAGATTTATTTAAAACTTATTTCTTCTAACAAAGTACCACAACATTCGTGTAGATGTCGCTAGACGTAATAGTTTGTAGTAAAAACTGTACTACGAATTCATTTAAAATACTCGGGAACCACAAGCACGAACTAATCACCTCGCACTTATTACTGCATGTGGCCTCATTAGATAGGTACCTACTTAAAGAATTGTATTATTAGGTATGGCTTTGGCAGTTTCTCTCATGTTCGGAAGATTTGGCGCCATGACCGGATCCAATATTGGAGGTCCTTTGATGTCCCAAATCTGCGACTACACGTTTTATATAATTGCCACGATCCACATTCGTAAGTATATATTTATTTTACTTTAAATTAAAAACATTGAGCTAATTCAAATTAAGTTATATCTAAATGCTCTTTTTGATATCTACTTACTCTAAAGTAACAATTCATTGACATTAATAAAAAGCACTATTGAAAAAACGCAACTAGCATATTGAAATTAGTAAATATTATTGAAAACTATCATGGAAATTGCATTCCTTTCTTGTTTTTAATAACTAGTGTATTACTTTAGACAAAGATCAACACGAAATTCAACCATAATCACACTATTCTATACTCCGCGGTCGAAATTATAGAGAGTGACTCATCGCTAGCTTTTGGACTAGTAAGGGGGATGAAGTGTGCCGGGAACGAAAATCCATTGGCGTCTCTGCGTAAAAGGCAACAAGATATAGAAAATATTGAAAAAAGATAATAAAACATAACATCTAATATTTTTTTACGGTTTGCTATAACCGGCACTTTGATCCATTTTAATTATTACAGCATTTTAAAACGTCCCAGTTGTGTTTTTTTAATTTATAAGTTTATTATAGCCATGGAATTAGACCCCTCGTCTACGCTTATGCTATGACGTTTCTCAGGACGGATAAATCAAGTCCGTTTACACCCACTAAAAAAGAATTTCCCTATTCCCTACCAAGTGCAAAAGACAGAAATAGAATATAGATCAACGTTCAGTGTAACTCAGTCTATAGACGATTATAGATTCTGTCGATGTGCGTAGCGAGCGGCACAAAGATAAATAATATTAAACCGTATAAAAATCATTTTATATTTTATACGCATTATGGTAATAGTGTTTTTATATTATGTCTGAATCACTCTCTATAATTTCGACCGCGGAGTATAGTAAATCACAAGAATTTTATTTTGTAACAGTTTTATTATTAATCGCCATCTTTATTGCAGTTATTATCATTGTTGTGGTGCTGCTGCCATCTGCCCAGAAAAGCCGGACTGAAGTTGAAACAAAAGAAGAAAGATAACAAACACCTGAAAGTTATAAATTATTTATTACTTATAATTAATAAACTTCTAAGTTTTAAATAGTTTCAATTTCTTGAAATATTTCTGAACCTCTTCTTTAAGATACGGCTTGGCAACTAGACAAGTTGGAATGTTCTCAGGTTGTTCGATCCATAATTTGTGCTTAATACCATTTTCCACTAATTTGTCTTTCAAGTTAATTAAACTTTTCTCGTCTGTTGCTTCTAAAACCACTTTGTGCATGTTATCCAAATCCTTCAAATACTGTTGGGTGATTTCATCCTCGTGAAAAAGATGAGTTACTGCTGTCACAGCGTGACAGGCTTGGGCGATCAGCGCCCCCACCGGCCAATTTAAATCCTTATGGAGATCTCCCCTTACAACAACATATTGAATAATACCAGAAGTCATATCTGTAAAGAAAATATTAACAAATACAGAATAAAAACAAAATTATTAACTGGTTGCGAATAATATTTTTTCCTAAAACGACCTTTTTTTAAGTCAAAAACGAGAAAGAAGTGAACATTGAAAATAGGTACCTATTTTTTTCTTGGACCATAGATCTGTGATCTGTGACAGTAATATATTACGTGTATTCTTTTCGTTGTGATTGAACTGAATTTAGTAACATAAAGTGATTTGACGTAATAGTAGGTTGTTTTTTCGTTTACAATCAGTTCCCCCACTCTAACTCAAAAAGTGATCGAAATGTGAATTCCCCTTGTCCCTCAAGTACATAAATTTTGTTCAATCATTTGAATCAAGTCAGTTTGCTATAACCTAACTTTTTAAAATTGACATTTTAGTTTTATTGTTTTTGCCGGTCACTGATATTAAATTTATCAGCAACTTCCCTAAAACTATTCTTATTTGCCAAATAATGTAGAGTTATATGAACTGCTTTTGATTTACTAATTTCGGGCTAACCACCCACATAATTTTTCTCCAAATTTTGTAACTCGCACAATTATAATACGGAACCGCGTCTCACACGGAAATGTTTTTTATAATCTTCCTCAGAATAAGAAGGAACAGTTACTTCAAAGTAACTTTCATTTTTACATTTTTTTTTCGCAAATTTAAGTCTCCGTCACTGTCTATATCAAGATCAAGAAATGAACTCACTGTTGAAACTGCTGCTGGAATATATGATGCATTGGAATATATGATGCATTATCAAAAAATATTTCCAAAATTTGTCTTTTCATTTTAAAATATTGAAAATTGGAACTTGCGCTTGAAATGGTGGGAATTTAAAAAAAAGAATGGAAACAAAGTATAACCTCAAAAAGTAAACATTCTCGTCAAACGAAATCAGAAATACATGGGTGGAAGGGAGTTAAAAAACTGTTATTCCGTGTTTCTGAACTGAATAAGAAAATCATTTTCAGTTTAATCACATTCTGTTTATTCAGTTCAGTATATTCACTCTGCTTAGAACGAAAGAATACATGTATTATTAGAAACTAGTTTTATTATAGATAGGTGCAAGATTACATTTCTAAGGTTCCTCTACTGTTATACCTGTCTATGGGTCAAGGATTTATGGATCTTGAACTGATATTTTATTTTATGCTTTCTCTTACATTCTATCTAGATTAATAAAAAAAAGACAACTTACTATAATTATATAATCCGTAAATAAATTAAATTATTATATTATATGTATGCCTACCTGTTCACAGTAGTCTTCGAATATTTATTTCCTGCTAAAAAGACTTAAAAACAGGAAGGCTACGAAAAGGAAGAGTTCACAAAACGCAAAACTGAAAAGAAGTTTCATGCCGGTATTAAGGTTAAGCGTGCTTCACACCACAAATTTATATATTTCCAGTGTTGCCAGTTGTAACTAATTTCTTCCGATTCTTGCTAATTTCCGACTTTAATAACAAATAAATTGGTTTAAGGTTTTTCTTTCCATTATTCTACTAATAATTTCACAACATAGGCAGCTATAAATAAAAGCACCACTAGAATAACCTGCACGAGAGAGAAATATGGTATACAAATTATCTCTTTCTCTCTCAGTCACTCGTCTACACTCCCACGTAAGCGCGCCATTATTCTATGGCCAGAAATTGGCCTCAATGATTTGGGATCGAGGGGGATTATCCCTCTTTATCCTGCCTCATCTCGTGTAGGCCTGGACAGCCTTCGTAGGTGGGCCCCATCCGTCGTCTACCCCGACCGCAAATGCGGCCGGTGTAGGCGCTTTGTGGGACCTCCTTTTGTCCTGGCTGGGCCCCGCCGGCTAGGGCCCTTTCTTCTGGCGCTCTTCTTGCTTCGCCGGCTCGTCTGTGTAAACCCCGGGGGTAGTGTCATGTTTATGTGTGGTATGGTTGGGTAGGGTAGTGCGGCTATGCAGCCTGGGATGCGCTTTGCTAAGGTGGCCCTTAGGCTAGCGCGGGAGGGGAGGGTTAAGGAGGGTATGGGGGGTGTGTGTGTGTGTGTGTGTGTGTGTCGTTGTCTTCGTTTCTTGATCCTGGCTGTCTCTGAAACAGAAAAGGTTAGCGGGAGGGGGGGGGTCATTGGGGTGGTCACCCAGGGTCAAAAAGTTGGTGTCTAGGTCTTTTGTGTTTGTCGGTCACGTCGGGTACGTAGTCAACGGCTTGCCTGAGGAGGGGATTGTCATGTCTAGCGGCTACGTCAAATCGTTTCTCCGCGTTTTGTCTTATTGTCTGTGTAGCGTTTGTGTATTGTAAGTCTCGTAATATGTCAGTGTTTCTTACGTACCAGGGCGCGTCGGTGGCCGTGCGGAGGGCTATGTTTTCCACAGCCTGTAATGACTTTAAGTGGCTTTTTGCCGCGTGACCCCACGCCGTGGAGGCGTAGGTTAGCTGCGGTTGAAGTACCACCTTGATAAGCGTTCGCTTATTCCTTAAACTGAGGGTGTTTCCACCTTTGAGTAAGGGATAGAGCCTAGCCCTGGTGGTCTTCGCTCGCGCCACCGTCTCCACGATGTGCGGTTTCCCACGTAAGCGTGCATTTCCTTCTCCATATAGTTCACGTTCTAACATTAGACCCATGTCAGACTATCAAATTTCCGTCAATGTTTGATTTGATTTTAGTAATTTTAAATCAAACTAATTTGATAAAATTAGTAAAATAATAAATAAAAATTGCTCTAAGAATGGTTATCCCAAAAGTTATAGGTTTTTTTCTTCGATTAGGACCCACAAAGCGCCTACAACGGCCGCATTTGCGGTCGGGGTAGACGACGGATGGGGCCCACCTATGAAGGCTGTCCAGGCCTACACGAGATGAGGCAGGATAAAGAGGGATAATCCCCTCGATCCCAAATCATTGAGGCCAATTTCTAGCCATGAAATAATGGTGCGGTTTTTTCTTCGATTAATATTTTATTTTGTACCCATATGTCATTTAATTGGAAAATAGAAACCGTAAATAATAGGGGAAACTGTGATCGGAATCTGATTAACCTGTTATTGGGATCGTAGATCTTGTGTTCGCAAAGTAAACAGGAGAAGGCTAAAAATCGTTCAGAAAGGGATCGAGTTGATCAGATTTTAATCATATATACCATTCTTACACTTTCTTGCTCCGATTGTACTCTGTGACACTGATCGAAATCAGTGCGATTACTGCGATTTCCTCATTACTTAATATCAACTGGTGAATTGGCAACGCTGCTTCTGTTCTAACTCTAACCTCCGACCTTCGATTCCGTTCCGTTCCGATTATTAGAAAATCTGTTATTGTTAATTTTGTACGTTTTAAAAAGCCTTTTTGAATTACAGATATTAAGTTTTATGTTATCTCTTATCTACAAATGCAAATATCTACAGCACAATAATAATCCACAATATTCCTTTCTTCAATCTATGGTAGTCGACCTACAAATTTTGTAACAGGTTATCATCAGTGGCTAGGCTAATGTGTTAACCTGATATCAAATTTAACTTTCCTGATAAATAGCTTTCAGTTAGGACACAAATAATAGAAAAAAGATTATGCCGAATTTATTAAAAGACGAGAAGGCCTTCGAAACTGCCATACAGTAAGTACTTGTATTCACCTTTGTTTAAAATTAAACTATATCTTTCTAGGAACAAAAACCTCTCTGTTGTTCATTTTCAAGCAGACTGGGCGGAACAGTGTACACAAGTAAACGAAGTCTTAGATGTTCTTTCTACACAAAAGGACTTTGTCGATGTGAAATTTTATTCATGCCCGGCTGAAGAGCTTTCAGAGGTATCGCTAAAGTATAATATCGAAGCAGTACCGACAGTAATTATTTTTAAGTCTGGTAAAAAGGTCGATAGAATCAATGGAGCCGATGCTTCCAAGATAACTGAAAAAATAAGGCAATATACTTCCATTGAAAATGATATTGCGGAACAGAATATTCCTTTAGAAGAAAGGTTGAAATCTCTCATAAATAGAGCAAAAGTCATGTTATTTATGAAAGGCGATAGGAATACTCCACGCTGTGGCTTTAGTAGACAAATTATAGAAATTTTAAATAACACAGGGTAAGATACTAACTTTATTTGACAGATTTCCATGTTTGCAAGTGTCATGCCTTGAAATTACATCCGCGCTAGAAATTTTTTGCTTATTACCTGAAAAATGTTACTTTGAAGATTTTGCGCTTTCTCATGCTACACCCTGCATACTACTAATAATAATATATGTAAAATGTTTTTAATTTAAATGGATTTTTAGCGTCCCTTATGAAACATTTGATATACTGAATGACGAAGAAGTTCGTCAAGGATTAAAAACTTACTCAGACTGGCCAACATATCCACAACTGTACGTTAATGGAGAATTGATAGGAGGACTGGACATTGTAAAAGAAATGCTGGCAGCTGGAGAATTTGCATCTACGCTTAACGCATGAATATTTTCTTTTCAAGTTAAGCTAATAATTTATTATATTTCATTAAAACACCTTTTTAAAAATGTATGCCTATTGTAAACAATAAAATAATTCAAAGTGAAGTTATTTTTTATGGTGCAATGAAATTACTATTTTCAAATAATTACTCCATTCAACAGTAACAACCTTGGAGCATACACCACATGGAGTAAGCACAGCGTGTTAAAAACCACATGCTCTGGAGATAAAGGGCGATAGTTTGGGATCTCGCTCTAATCAGTTTGATAGGTTGGTTGAGATGCCTTTTCTGTTAGAGGGCCGAAGGAGCTGCGTAAGCCAGTCACATGCCTGAGCGAGAGAGAAAGATAATACCCACACTGCTTGTTTATCTCTCTATCACTCGTTTACATGTTTAGAAGGTCTGTTCCAACATGAGTCAGGAATTGATTCCGAACCGTTCGAAATGTGCATCCAACTAATTCTAGCGATATATTCAGTGAAGAAACATTTAGAACTTAGCTGGCCAATCATTTCGAACGGTTCGGAACCAATCCTTGATTCTTGTTGGAACAGACCTATAACCTTAACATTGTGGTGGTTTATTTTTTCTATAAGGCAGTTACTATTTTAATTTTGCAAAAGAATGAGTATACCTAAACGATATTTAAAATCAAATCAAATGTCAATAGTAAACAAAATCCTGTTTTCTTCGAAATTGAATTCATGGATCTAGTTCATGTTCGTCTGATTCTGATTAAGTAATAGAACTGATCAAAAAATAAGAACTTTTTCCAACAAACTATGGGTCTATTGTCATTTTGTTTCTGGCATACAGGGTGACAAAGAAAATGTCTTCAATGTGCTAATCTTTCCAAAAAGATTAGCACATTGTGTTGAAATTTGGCATATGTAAGTTTTCAAAGATACTAAATGCGTTAGTATTGTTACTTTTTGATCATCTGTTAGAGGTCGCCTAGTTACAGATTGTATACTTGGTAACATTCTATAACTTTTTTTTAGTTTAGGTTTTTTAGTAGTATATGTGGATCTTATACTAAAAATTTTATTTTACCTATAAATGCTACTCTTATTTAAATCGATGAGAACACACAGTGTTTGAGAAAAAGGCAAATGCTTGTCCCAAGGCCAACTTCTATTGATACAAATCAAGTTACATTAGTACAATCTCGCTTCTTTAGAAAGTTATTGGCGGCAAAGAATGTATTCCATTTTAACTAATACTAAAACCTTTTTAATAAAGTAAATTTATTTCCATAAGTAAAGATTTCCCTTAAAGTGTGCCTATTCATTTTCGGACACTGTATATAACAAAATAAAAGTTGACCTTGAGGCACTTCCACATACTTCTATCCGATAGAAGTATGTGGATAGATAGAAGTAGATGGATAGAAGTATGTGGGCACTTCATTGCATTTTTTTTCAAAATTAGGATTTCAACAAGTTAAATTAAAAAAAAATTACAATGAGCTTTCGACGATTTGCAAACGTTTTTTTCTAGTGATGTGAGTGAAAATATATAACAAATTGATATATATCAATTTTTGATACATATCAGCTATTATATTTATGTTAATAGCTGATATATATCAATTTTCCCGCCATTTCATGAATTTCAAACATAACCTTACATTTTAAAACTAAAAACTTGTGGTGTGGTAGGCTTGTGTTGGACTGTAGTAGCTCTTGGGTACCTGGAATATCTCCGTCAAAAATGAATATAAAAATCTGAAATTTTAGGGGTGTACTATAGATGGGAAGAACTAAGAGCGCACGTAATTTCAAGTCACCCCTTCCACCCTAGGGGGTGACTGGTGGTTTTTTTAGATGTTCCCTACTCATTTTGCGAGTTTCGGATTCTATCCGTAAAACTACCCCCGAAAGCGCGTTCTTGCCGAATTCGCACAAAAACCAAACCACCACCCTCGTATGGATTTTGTCGTTTTTTCGATGAGCATTTTTCTCCTTCAAAAATAAATATAGAAATCTGAAATTTTAGGGGTGTACTATAAGTGGGGAGACCTAAGAGCGAACCTGATTTCAACTGGCCCTTTCCACCTTAGTAGGTGCAGAGGGGGTGAAGGGTATGGTCTTTTAGACGTACCCCCAAGAACGCGTTTCTGGGGGTAGTTTTACGCGTACAATCCGAAAATCGCAAAATAAATAGGGTACGTCTAAAAAAACCTTCACCCCACCCCCTAGGGTGGAAGGGGTGAGTTGAAATTACGTGCGCTCTTAGGTCTCCCCATTTATAGTACACCCCTAAATTTTCAGATTTTTAAGTACTACTTTAAAGCAGTTTCTTTATTATCATAAGTTTTTGATAATTTTTATTTCAATTTTTATCTTTAATTTTTTTTAAGTACGCATTGTGATATACAAAGACTAAATTTTCTTGTTCTAGAAATTTCCCATTTTTTATTTCTGGGTTGATAAAACTAAATTGCTAATAAACAGCGTACTTGCTTATAAACAGTCAGTAGCACGCAACAAAAATTAGAAGTCAGTATGATAAAAAAAATATAAAATTCCAATCTAAATATGAAAAAAAAAAATAAAGATCACTTGATAACTTTTCTTAAAGTTCATATATATGACATGTATTTGGTGTCAAATTAATCAGCAAGGCATTAGCAATATAAAAAAACTAATTTGAATATAGTTTTTTTTTTAACAAAATTCATCTGATATATATAATGATATATATTTTGATATATATCACCCAAAACTAAATAGCATGCTATTTTACATCACTATTTTTTTCACAATCGATCACATAAAATAAAACACAGATGTGAAAAATATTCTCAACAATGTATATTGAAAAATAAATATATTTGCCAATTTCAATCTTTAATAAATGGTATAACCATAATACAATTTTTAACAGATTTAATTGTAGTCCATCTGCCTAGCTTGTGTTCTTTACTAACAGCAACAATAAGCTTAGACCCGTCTGAAGTAAAACCAAGAGAATTTATAAATCCTTCGACAGGTATTTTCATTAAAGGACTGGCAAATTTGAAGTTATTTTCCAATTTCCACAGTTTCACGAATCCATCGTTTGAACCAGACGCCACTAAATCTGTATTAAGTAAAGGTGCAATAGAACTTATCCAATTAGGTTGTTGATTTATACTACTGACACCATGAGCGTTTTGTATTACACATAAAGGTTTTTTCCTCATTATGCTCCACACACATAATTGTCCATCATCTCCGCCAGAAATAAAATTTTCTTCATTAATTAATTTAACGTTATCTATATTTCCCACATGTCCATTGAATATTAATTGAGTCTCTTCAGTTATTTTCCAGATTCTCAAGTCTCTACCGCCAGATGTAACTACGCGATCCCTATATAATGTATCAATAGAAGTAACTACACCTTGGTGTCCGAAAAGTGTTTCTACGTATGCCATTTCATCTAAATTCCATACTTTAACACTTCGATCCTTCGAACAAGAATACAACGTATGGGAATCTTTCTTAAAACATAGTCCAAAAATACCTTTTTTGTGACCTGTTAGTTTTTTTATAAATTTTAACGTAGACAGATCCCAGATGAAGATATCACTAGACTCGTCACTAGTAGTAAGATATTTATTATCTGTAGATACAGCAACACTTAGAATTTGACTACTATGTCCTACTACATCAGAACTGTCTTTTACAAAAGGTATAGATCCAACTTTTTTATTTTCATGTATCGAATATTTGATCACAACTCCGTTTTTACTTCCTACAAACACATATTTATCATCTGAAGTAATACACATGCAGGTAATGCTGTTCGTTTGCTCTCTGCATTTTAAAATCTTTATATTATTTGTATCGACATTTTTGAACTTGTCTGCGACTGTTAGTCTTAACTTGCCAGCTTCCTTTAAATAGTCTTCTTTTAACCTTTTAGATATTAAACTCTGATCCACCTCCTCGCTTTCTAATCTCGCTTTTTCTTCTTTTTCAATTTCCTCCAAATACACTTTCGCTAGTCTTAATTTTTTCTCCTGAGCCGTTTCATTTTCGTCTTCTGAAGAAAGATCTGCTGCTTCATTTTCAGCTGCACCCTCATCTTCACTACTTGTAACTTCATCGTTTTTTACATTTTTGATTACTTTAGGTTTCTTCCTTTTCTCTGTCGACTGTTTAACACGTTTTATTCCATTTACTTGTTTCCCCTTAATGAAAAACGACATTTTAATTTGTGAATATTTACGTACATAGACATTTATTAATTGCAGCACTTAGTAATAAGAAACGAATTAATAACTTTCGTGTCCATGCCCATGCCTTCCATAACGTTAACTTACAAAAACGTAAATCAAAAAGTAAGGTTATTATGCGAGTTGCATATTTAACAAAAGGGAACAGGAACATGTGTCACGTCTTCTGTTATCTATGGGCACCTTCGAGCATATACTACTGGAGGTAGCATGCCATTGCGAAAAGTATGGCTGAGTGTGCGAGAGAGACAGACCATATCTTAAAACTTGCTGTCTCACTCGAGGACGCTGCGATTGGTTGGAACATTCATTTTCAACCAATCGCGGGGTGCTAGAGTGAGACAACAGGTACTGAGATCCTGTCTGTTTTTCTCACATAATCAGACACAATTTTCGCAATAGCATGCTACCTCCAGTAGTATATGCTCGAAGGTTTTCCTCATGATTCCTATATTAGAATTAGATTTATGGTTTTGCCTTTGAAGGCCTTTCGATTTGGCAAAAATAGTAGCTATTAATAGCTAATAGCAACTTACAGTTACTCTGAACTGATATTAGTTGCTATTAGGTACTATTTTTACCAAAACGAAAGCCCCTTAGATGCTAGATGTCACTGAAATGTGAAATCATTTCAGAGGAAGAAGAAAATATAACCTATAATTATTTTAAATCATTTTAAATGTAGAAAATTAGATAATTTTAATAGTATTGTGATATAATTTTTATAATTTCATTATGGGTAATTAATATGTTACGATGTCTTTCTTATCTAAGGTGTGCCATATAGTAAATATTACAAGATTATTGAGATCTTACTCAGCTCCTAAAAGGGATCCAGGGATAAATTTACGCAAAAAAGCCCTTAATTTAGACGCAGAAATAGATGAAATTGAATTCGATGACTTGGAAACGGACTTTATGAACGTACACAAGACACATCGGGAACATGTATCGGAAATTGAAGCTGGTCTTGAGAAAGAAAAGTTCCACATTGTTAGACAGAAATATTTTAAAGAAAAGCAGTTAAATTTTTTAACTTGGTACGATAAGGACCAAATTAAATATTTACACAGTACTGACCCTGAGGAGTGGACAATTGAAAAGTTATCCGAGAGTTTTCCAGCATTGCCGGAAGTTATTAAGGTAAAATTTTAATAGCATGAATTATATTGTTACCTTCTTGTTGGAAAGCACTATTTAGGCACATTGTATAAAAATCTTGAGATTCAGTTAAGGATTTAACCGATCCACTTGATACAAGTTGCTTTAGTTTTTAATTTTTTTTCGCAATTTTTGTAATATCCAACTAACTGGAAAAATAGTGAATTTTAAATTTCTTAAAGCAACATTTTATGTATTTCAGAAAATTGTGAAATCCAAGTGGACATTAAATGCAACTAGAGTATCAAATCACGATAGGACTGTACAAAAAAATTGGGAGAACTTCAAAAGTGGCCAAATAAAAGATTTGCCCGAGGAGCTAGTAAATCATTTAAATAAATTTACAAATCGAGCATTACATTTCAAACCGTTTGAAGCTCCTCAGACTAAAAATGTTGTTAACGTAAATACGAAACGAGTAGGTACAGAGTTTTCTGATATAATAACCAGTTATAACAAACTAAAAGCTAAGAAGCACCACAATTCGGATGAAGAGTTAACAGTAAACATAAACACTGAGATCTTAAAAAGTGTGAGCGATAGCAATAACGGTATAAATCAGAGAATAAAAAAGAGACATCTTACTTTGCACGAGTTGCAGAATAAGCTTGAAAATAGATTAAATTTGGGTAAAGACTTACCAGAAGATGAAAAACTGATGTTGAAGAATTTAAAACAATCTTCGGAGGTTAATCCGATGGAACAAAATCAAAACAATTTTGAAGATGTTATGATTAATAAATTTGAAACTAGTAAAAGTACGACTTTAATGAAGAAAAAGCAACAAGATTACAACCACTTAATTTATCCAGAGAAAATTTCAATACCAAAAAATTTACGAAAGAAAGGTTACACTTACAAGTTGAACGATTGTTATTATGACGATGACGGTCTGTTTTTATACAGGGTGCCAGGAATGTATTAAAACATAATAATTATGTATATTTGATTTTATTTATTAAAAACAATTTAAAAATGACTAGCATAAGCGTTATTTTTATAAAAAATTAACCTTATATCGATAAAGATAACAAATACTGTACCCATTTTAGGTAATACAGAAAGTAAAGCGTTATAGTCACATTCTGCACGATAAGAGAATTCTGCAAGTGAAAACTAAGAGTACTGGATTAAAATTAGTGTTTTGACTTAATTTATATTATATACAAATATTGTATAAGCGTGTGGCTCGTAGTTTTTTTAAAAGTAATTCTAGGTTAACAAAAAGAACTTTCGTGGTGAAAAAATTTGAAATCAAATTTGTGAAAAAGGGAATTAAAATAGGAAGTGTTCAGAATCTCGAAAAAGGTTGCACGTATATCTGGAAAATATGTGTATATATTTTTTTCATAACCAATTAATAAATACAATTATTCGTTTTATTTTTCACAAAATTTTCATTTTTCCTAAATTACAGTATGAATTTTAAAAAATTCAAGACCTCGGAATGGGAACCCCCTAAGTTTAATTTATTTCGCAAATTTCGTAGAAAACTTTTTCATCGAAAACGCCCATGTTTATAAAAATTGAATAATTTCAAGTTTTTATCAGTTGTCGCTGTATAACTAACTGATTATTATACACACTTTTTCCTACAAAACTTCAAATAAATTTACCAAACAAAATAGTTAATCTAAATAATAAATTTGCAGAAATGTGTTATTAATTCATTTTTCCATTTTTAAATCCGTCGTCAAATAATTTCAAAAAGAAACACCGACGAAACAAAATTCATTAATTCAATTTTATGCAAAATTGATTTTGTCTCATTTAAAAAAAATGGAAAATGATCATACATTGACTGCTTAATATTCTAGATATATTCATATATAAAATAAAGGTACATAAAAAAAGGAGTTCATTATCACCATCGAATAAAAATACACACACATTTCCCATTAACGTTATTTTATATCTTTTACTAACTACTTTCTGCAAAATGTGACTACACATTTCAATTCAGGTAAACAAATGCAAGTCAATAAACTAGACAGAATAGTTGTCTAAAACAATGGATGCTTTTTTTGCTGATCTAAACATGTAAGTATCTTTGTACTGAATAATATTTGGAAATGTCTGAAATGCTACGACTTATTTGTACAGGGTGATGGAAACGAATTGGACATATTTCACAAAAAGCTTCCTGGGGAGGAAAATAAAGTGATTTAGATTAAAAATCCTTAGTGTGCTTCTTCAAAAAATGACAGACCAATAAAAAATTTTTTGATGACTTCTATTTTAAGAAATTTTTCAATAAAATTTATTATAGAACTAACCTCTCCAATACTAAATTTCAAGATCCAAATGTTTTAAGTTGATATTGGATAAACGTGTAAAATTGTACTGGGTAACTTGATTTAAATCAGTTTATGCCACATTTGTGTCCACACACCCTGTACATAAAACCGTTTTAATACATCTCAGTAACTTTTATAAATAAAAAAAGTGTAGTTACTTAAAAAAATTGATGTTCATTTTTTGTTCTTTTAAATATTTTTTAATACGGCAGAAAATTAACTTTTATTTCCATTTCAGACATAACTTGTACATATTAATATGTATAATAATATAGCACAGAATATCCCACAATAAGGTGCACAGGACTATTTCTTTATATATAAATTCAAATAATTGCCTTATTTCGGGAAACTCTGTTATTACTCTGTTTGTTGACCAGTCAAACATACACGTATATACACATACAGTGGACCTTCAAACCATCAGATGCTCCTGAAGAATGTAGTTCAGGGATGACAATGTTCTCGATTTTTTAAATTCTCCATAATTTTCAAATTAAAATTGTCGAAATTTCCAAATTTTTTTTTCAATTGATCATACTGAAAGCTTTCATTTTTTATTTAATGAAGACGTTACATAAAACTGAGAAAGCAACTTGGCTCAAGACAACTGATTTCGGATATCCTGATTCGAGCACTTTGAAATTAATTTTTGAATTCAAATTTTTAGAAAATATGACGTTTTTTTGACCTGGAATTATTCACAAATTCACTATTTTGTACCATAATTCTTAAAAATTTTTAATAAATCTCAAAAAAGTTTTTGCAAACGCATAAAAACAAGTAGAACCCCAATTATCCGTGATCTACAAGACCGAGTGCGGCACGGATAATTGAAAAACACGGATAATCAAAACATTTATTTTTTACATAAAAAATGGAGCAATATACAGGTAAACATGTAGAAAATGTAATTTAGGTACATTTATTTTGAGTATTTTTTTAAGTCAATTATTTTGGTCCGTATTTAACTTTTTTTGTTTTTCCTTATTTTCCAATGTATTTTACGCAAGTTTAAAATTTCGATTTACTTTAAAATAGCTAATAGAATATTTGCAACATCTGCAGATTAGAAGCGTTAGCCACAACACACAATGTTACTTATGTCTTTACTAAACAAAAACACAAAATAAGGTGTCACCACAAATTCCTAGACATAGTACGGATAATCCGCACCCCGGACAATCCGCACACAGATAATCGGGATTCTACTGTAATCATGGACTTTATAATGGGATGTAGAAAGCCAGTAGAGCATTGGTTGATATTTGGCAGTAAATTAAAAATCATAATAATTTCATTGAAGACCTTTCCACAAAGTATCCTAGTAAAGTGGCTACTATAAACATTTTACAATTATGAAAAATTTTAAACTTCCTAAGAAATAGTGTTACTGAAATTCAACCATTTTAAGTTTTGAAAATCTGATTTTCTCAACATTTTTGTTCAAAATCGACATCCATCGAGTCCACTGTACACGTATAATATAAAAAGTATAAAGGCAGTTTACTCTAAACAAATGCCTTGGATCCACGAACTTAGGTCTGTGGCATCTTTACAATCGACTACAATTTCCTGGGGTGCTTCTGAATTCATAATGATCTGTGAAGCGGTTCTACCGCTTAAATAAGCCCCGTGTACAGTAGAATAGAAGTTACTGTGGGTATGTTCTCCAGCAAATAGCAATACAGGCTGTAAATAAATCAATATTAACTAACAATCTCTACTATAAATCTTGAATAGCATGTCACCTCACCACAATTCTCTGATTTTTAATATTAGAAACAAAAAATTATAAAAAAGAGAGTTATAGGTATCACAAAGTAGTTTTTTTTAGTTAGTCCATTTAAGCTTTTCAGTATATCTAATAGTTCTCGAGATTCCTGCAATGTGAAACAAATTTCATTCACCCTGTATATACTGATTAAAAGAGGACAAGTGAGGATTTTCCACGATTAGAAAAAAAAATGTTTTTTAATCTTTGTTCATCTAAATACTAAGCACATTTAATTAAAAAGAAAATGTGAATGTCATTTATATACTTTCAGCGAATATTTGGTAAGTGAAGACTCTTTCGATTGTATCAATATACACGTTCCTATGTGTTTTTCACAAGATTCTTTGTCTGCTAGTGTGTAGTCTTTGGAGTTTGTGAATGAAGCAAAAAATCATAATCATCTACTCGGATACATTTGTTTATACTTGGCAAATATTTGGCAAGCGACAACATCATCCGAACACAGCTTAAGAGTAGTACCAACAGAATTAAAGTTTCATTAAAGATATATTGGGTTGCTAACCCAGAACGATGAATCTTACCTTAGTCTCGTTATCGTCTAAATATAAAGGTTGTGCTAGATACTCTATATCTACTTGCGAGGCTCCTACTGCAATGGCAGTGTATGATCCTCTGGTGTACTGTTGACTATGCCAGCTTGTACTAAAAATCGATACAGTAGATGACAAAGTTAAAACTTCTTTCGTAGAAAAAACTGAGGGGTAACCGCTGAGAGTTAAAAGGAATATGTAGGAAATGACAAGGACGATGTAAAAGAATGCGAGGCAAGGAATAAATGGTAAAAATAGAGAAAAGTTTTAGTTTAAAATAGCTTACCAAACACAGCGCTTTGGTTTTGGTATAAACGGGTCATTTAAAAACTTCCTTAAAATAGAGGTACAGGTATCGATGACAATATCGTTGGGAAGCGTCTCCATGTATTCCGCCTCCTTGCCGGAAATCCATCCCAATATCAAAGTCTCCGTAATCTTTGCAAAAGAATAAATTTTCTTATACCAATTCTTGCTAATATCGACCGTTTTCTCAGTTTCAGGCTCCCACAACAATAATACCTCCGTAATACTTGGGTGTAAAAACGGTCTTTCGTACTCTAATAAAATCTTATCTACAGTTCCAAATAACAACCTATCGATTGCTTCTAATTTATAATCAGGCAAAGAAGGTTGAAATATAGTATTTGCATTATGCTTTAAAACACCTAAGGGTAATGTACATATAACATGTTCACCTATAAATTTCTTGCCATTATCACAGACAACTTCCACATTATGTTTAAAGGATTTCTCACAACTCGATTCTCGACTAGATGAAGGAGACTCTATAACCGTTCTGTCAGAATCGTCAGAGTCAGAATCATCTTTGCCTGACTTTTTATTACAATTCCATTTAATAAGTTTAACTGGGTGTCTTAACAATAAATTATCCTTAGGAATAACCTTTCGTAAAGGTTCTAAAATGGAACTATAACCATTTGGTAAAACTATATTGCCCCCTTGTAGCTCGGTATAACTACCAATTTCCATCAAATCAATTTCGCTCATATCATCGCACCCAGAAATACATGTCTCACGCTTTAACAAACACTCAAATAAAAGTTCACGTAAATGTCTCTCCTGGGAATCTTTAATTTTATCCAAATACAGACTAGCCTCTAATTTAATATGTTCTCCAACACTATCGATTCCTTCAGGTGGGAGATACTGTGATATGAAGTACTCTTCACATCTTTTCAAGAAACATAGATATGCTTCGTATATCTCATGTAAGGTAGTAAACGGTACTTGTTTACCTTGTTCAGTAGCTGCTACAACTTTGTGCGGTTTGGGGGATGCCATGATATCAACTAAACCATGCTGCATCGCCAGTTCATACACTGGATTACCCAAAACACCATGGATCCAGTTGGCTCCCAGTTCAATTTTCTCATTGCCTATTGGTAACTGAAATATTCTACCACCTATATGACCCCTTGCTTCTAATATTTTGAATTCTGATACCCCATTTTTGGTTAAATGATAAGCCGCTGATAAACCTGCCATTCCAGCACCAATTATAATTATTTTGGTGTGAACATTATTGTCTGATTCAGCGGTCCCATTTTGTTCCATTTTATTTATTAAGTGACATTAAATAACATTTGAAGTCTTTATCAGCTGAGAAATGTCAAAATGACAATTTGTCAACATTTAAAACATCACAATTCTGTCTTCTGTCGCAGAATGCAGTGAGGGAAGGAACATGTAAGGGTACGTTCACTTGGGCGAATTAGAATGAAACGAAAGCTACTCTGTTCCATAGTATCGAAATTTAAACACTGGAAAACGCGTTGGCCATTAATTAAGGATTTATTAGATCAGATACTAAAAATTTTTGTTCGAAATATAGACAAAGATGCAAAAATGAAATAAAGAGATTAAAAGGCTTAATTAATTAATATTAAAATATTTAGTCCAATGCTAATTTATCAAATATAGTGGCTAGATTAAATATAGTCACTGTACTACCAAAGAGGAGACCTCGGATCGAATCCGTTTTGCTATGCTCTAACCTAATAGGCCCGCGAAATTGAAACGTTTTAAACTAAAACAATTAGATATAATTTAATAGGTACAAAATAGAAAAAAAAAACATCCAAGTAAGGTGCTATATGAATTTTTTTATGACATAATTTTAAATAATTCTGCTAATTAAATAAAAATATATATCCTTTAGATTGTTTTTGAAAAAATATACTTAACTTGAATATATTTGGTTTTGAAAGTTCATTCTCTTAAAAAAAATCAGCTATATGTACATATCCTCTACTTGGGTTGTAAGTAACGTGCCTACATATTTTATCAGTCACAATTAAGGATTAGTCATAGGTATTCTTCTCGGTTTACAACTTTTGTCTTTTTGTATGAATCATAATGTCTATAACCATAAATAACATCAATGCATACGGTCGCGTCGCCTGTCCTGCTTTCCCTCTACTTCCATAATTCCGATTGATTCCGTCACTGATAATTTTAAGCAGATGACAGAAATTTGAAGCCTGCTCGAAAACGGAACAGCAGCAGAAGCAGAACTGCAGAACATGAAAACAAATCAGATTAATCAGAAAATAACTCAGTCGTTCCTTGTATAGTGTATTGTGTTGATGGTAGTGTGTATTGTATTTCTTATTTTATGTACGATCGTGTTTTATTTTACGATAAATAAGCATATTGTGAAAGTGACTACTCTGCTATTTAATTAATGTAAGTTCTAGATTTAATTTTCTGATGTATTGGTGTTGAATAGATATTACACAGTATACTACCCATAAATTTTGTAGAAATTAAACCATTAATTATTCTAATTGGATTTAACGTCTTATTAGGTCGACTTAATCAGATCTGTCCACAAAAATGAAAAATAAATGTAGGTACAGTGATACGTAAAATGTCCCTAATTCTTAAATACCAACATTTTGTATTTTTCCCTTTCTGAACAAATTTATTTTGTAGAGTAGATTGGTAGAGGGTACACACCCCTTTTTTATTTTTAAGAAATATCTACCTGTGCCAATTTTTGTATTTAATTTTTTATGCATAGGTACTATATCTAACAATAGTTGCTATAGAAGTTATGATTGCATTTATAATCTTTCACAGCTATTGACATTTTCTTATTGACCATACTAGTATCTATATATGTAGATAGTTTTATTCTATATTTTTCGTATTATTTAGTCAATAAATTTGTGCTTTGCTGTACCATGCTTTTCAAGCTTTTAGGCCTATGTTTTTGCTATTTATAGTACTTTGCCTGAATATAAATAAGGGCTGTTATGTATAAAAATACTTTTGAAGGAAACAAGAGCATGCATGACCCCTTTAACAGTGAGTTAAGATAACTTTTAAACAAGATGGTCTTGTTTTAATAATATGAAAATGAATATCCATACATACACACAAAATGAGAAATTATTTTGGGAAAATCGGTTTTTATTTTTAATTTCCAATTTTTTTATAATGAGCTGTTGGAACTGTGTTATTATCAATTTCTTTAATGGAAAGTACCTAAGTAGTCGTCTTTATCAATGAACCTACATAACATATTTATTGTATAGTTAAAGTCTCAATTCCCAATACCTGTTAAAATATTAAGTAGGATATTTATTTAAAACCTTGGCAATGAAAAAAAAAACAAGTTGTCTTCATAAATTTTTCTCGACTACAACACCTATTTAATTGACAGGGTGAGAGTACAAAGAAAGAAATTATATGCATACAGTTTGCATCAACACATTTTTGTAACACTGAGACTTTTATTACGCATCGTCGACAATAAAACAGGTGTGTAATGTTTACGTGTCTACACTATAGAATTTGTCTTTCCAAAAATAATTAAAACGATTTTACCTAATTCTTATATGGTTGTTTTCTATTGAAAATAAATAGGTAGGTATTTATTTGCATAATGTTTTTAAATCGCTATTAATTTGTTTAAAAATTTCACATTTTTCTGTTTTGCTAGTATTGTTAGTTTAATTAAGCTATAAGGAGAAAATATAATAACTATATATGTATATTTTTTTCATAGCTTGGGTGGCTGACATATCGTTTTCTTCTTCAGAAAAAAATCAAAAACTTTTTTCTTGCTCTTTGTCGCTGAATAAAAAAATTTCCAATCAACGTTTTATGTATATAGTTGCATTAGTTCGTCTTGAGTTACCGAAATGAATACCTTCTGTCCGCTCCACAATATATAGACCACACAAATATAGAACCGACAACAAACCAGCAATGTCGAGCTTCTTAATTAAGTCTCTTGCACCCGAACCATGTCGAAAATTTCATCCAACTTATTTTTAGTTAAAATTCCAATTTCAGTATTTGTAATAAATCATCCTTTATAAGATTTTTTGTTGTTAAATACTTGTTTTTATTTTTTAACGAATTGTAAAAACGCGTAAATCAAATTTGTTTTTACTTGACGCAGTAAACAGGCAAGAAAAATATAATGTACACAATTTCTCGAAAACTATTCCTTATTTCCTAATAGGTCAGGAAAATAAGCTGTGTAATGACCATTTCGCGACTTTTTGTTTGGGCAAGCTGAATTTACCACTATAGATGCTAAATATTATGTACAATAACATATTAGTTTCCACAGTCATAAAAATGGGGGGGGGGGAGATTGTTTACAGCGTGGTTAATTGTACAATTTTTACGTAAATTCACGTTTTTCGCTTATAACGTTTTTCCGATCATTTCCACGATAATACAGCAAAGTACTTTTTTTTCGTATTTATTATGTATTATGTATTTCTGCGACAAATCGCCACAATGTACGACAACACTGTATTTGCCTATGCAATGTAAAAAATATAACATAGTGCTTTTTAATTTCTTGGGTGATAAACTTTACCCTTTACATTAAAAGCTGCACTTTACTCTCTTGGTGTACAATGTCTTACTTATTTTGGAATGGATATGGTAAATACATTTTTAAATGAAGCAAATAGTATGAAAGCGATAAGTTTTGCTTTTTAACTGTCTACTTTTTACTTTTTGTTACGTAGATTGTGACACTTATTCACAGTACGTAGCGAATTATTAATTTGATTTCTCTTTTGAAGTCTGCAACTGCATTTAATTTCATGCACGATGTCACTGAAACAAGCAAAATCCGGAGTGTCTCATCTAATTTTCGAAAAGTGTGGCTGCTTCTTGTTAAAAATGCGATTGAAAAATTATTCAATTTTTTCCATTTTTCGCTTATTTGACTCATGCCCAATATATCACTAGCACTAATGCAAAATCAGATTCAGGATAGGGGTGACAATGTTGTTTGAATCACCCAGTATAACAGTTATCGTAGCTACTATGTTTTCTGCTAAATTTTGTGGGGTAATTATTCTTTACAGGATAACAGGAGTCAGGAGTTATATAGTATAAAAATTAAACTTAATAGAAACATTAATTCCGAAAAAAAGAACTTTTCCTGTATTGCGCGACTGACATATCAGATTTTATGTGTAACAATTATCGGACATTACAGAAAACGACCTGTATCTCTTAAATGAACCAAGATATCGAAACTAAAATCCGGTTTTCTCGAAAATCACGCTTGAGGGACTTTTATACTGCTGTTTGCTCGTCTATTCGAGAAATAAAGCATTCCTTCAGAAACATTGTTAAAAAACGATTAACATTTTATTTTGTACTTTCAACTTGTTTGGTATATCGCATCTAAACGTACCATTAAATACTAGTTTCAATGGACAATCTAAACAGAAGCATCGTTACGTCACAATGCAGTCTCCTCTAAACAATCAACCTTCACATTCACAGCTACTTACGGCCTCGTTTTGTTGACTTTTATTAGAAATTTCAAACTTTTAAACATATTGCGTATACAAATTGTTAATTTATACCCACTGACGTATACAAAACACATCATGCTCTACTTTCTGGCATCGCATGCCAGGATATTCAATTACACAGTGAAATGATACCTATAAATATAAATAATTGGGCGTAATCAAGCGTGCGATTGAAAAACATGTACCTGGCTTTTGTTACATTTTATCAATTGTTTACTTTTAGTCGTAGTAAACTGAAACATTGTATTTCGCTCGATCGAAACGATGTTTCTGTTGCTAAAAAACAGTTGATTTTTGGATTTTTATTGGGCTTGAATGGAAACAGTTTAGAATAAATCATATTCCATTTTCATCGAAAAAAAAGTATAAGCTATAATTTGAACTGAAAGATGTTAATGAAATAACCAAATGGGTTTTCTACAACCCCTTAGGTATTCATATTAATTATATTTTCTTTTAGGAACCAGATTTACTATTAAGTTATAGTTAGATCAAATAAATTATTTAACAATACATATTTTTTAAATAAATATATACCCACTTTTCCGCTGATTTTTTGAAAAATAGTCAAAACTTAGAAATTATTTCGCGCTTAACGGTGGAATAAATATTTGATATTTATTTTTTTAACAACAGTGAATTAAGTACACTTTAATAAACACTTTTTGGCAATTTGAAATATTTTTATTAATTTTGTCAAGGTACATTGTAAATATTTGTGTAGTTAAATATAGTTGCAAATTCAAACGTTTAACATAAATATTATATAAAATCGTGTAGGAAAATATACACACTGGGCATGTCTAGATCTAGAATATGATGCTCTCGATGGTGCCAAAGTTACAGTGGCGAATTTCTTCAAAGCTATACGCTTTTTAAAGTCCTAAAGGTATTTTTTACCCAAAAATGCTAAAAATGTCTCCTTAACATACTTTTTAATAATGTGATATTACGCCGTGTGATTTCTTTTTGTGGCCTTACCTTAAAAACACTATTTTTGAACTGCCTATTCCTGATTTAAACCATCTGCAGACTCGACTTATAGACAAGATTCGTGAAATTAACAATACCCCGAGCATCTCAGAAAATGTCTTTAATTCTTTGAGGAACAGGTGTGAAAAGTGCTTGGAACAAGGAAGGGGACACTTTCAGCAGCTGCTTTAATTTATTGTTATAACAAGGAGGGGGACACTTTCCGCAGCTCCTTTAATTGTTTGTTATTGTTATCACGATTTTTCTTTAAAATAAAGTTATATAGTCATTAACGTTATTGAAACTGACAGCTGCTATACAGCTCGTTGAGAAATGANGCGTATAGCAAATGAACTTAAACGTCATCTGTGATTTCGCTATATCGCCGCTATCAATTTGAATATTTTCGTTTTAAAAAGCGTTTAAAATGGTGTTTTCTCAAGAACAAAAAGTGTTTATCATAGAGTCCTACTTTAGAAATGGACGCATCTTAGAAAATGTCTTTAATTCTTTGAGGAACAGGTGTGAAAATTGCTTGGAACAAGGAGGGGGACACTTTCAGCAGCTCCTTCAATTGTTTGTTATTGTTATCACGATTATTCTTTAAAATAAAGTTATATAGTCATTAACGTTATTGAAACTGACAGCTGCTATACAGCTCGTTGAGGAATGAGGTTAAGTTGGTCGCTATAAGCTACTCCCTACGTCCAATGTGTCAGAGCCAACCTCGACCACGTTTTTATTTGAACGCTCGTTATTTGCACTATATTTTTAATTATCTGTCATCAAGTGGGCTACCAATTTTCATTCAATTTATAATTTTAACAGAATATTGGCTACACTAAATATACCTATATTGATATACCTACCTACCTAATGATCAACGTCCTTTCTAATTTTTTATATACAATCTAGGTCTTTCACTCTCTAGCAACTAACACAAGACTGTTATTAAATAATTAAACCTCGGAAGTATACCTTGACTCAAATCTTCTCAAGGTCATTCTATACTTGACCCTTAACTGTAAAATAGACTTAAATAAAGGGTTTTTTGGCGAGGAAACCGCTAACCCGGTTAACTATAGTTTGTTGAGGTTTGACGTTTTGGCGAGAAATGTAGTTAACCCGGTTTGGCAGAGTTTGCCTAACCATCAAACCGGACTTGTGGGTTGGTTTGGATATTAAGTTAATATTTCTATCTTTGTTTATTTATTTTCTGTTTCGTACCATCGTACCTAGTCACTACTTCGTTTTTTTAGAGGTTTGGATAGGTATAAGTTGTAAATAAAAAAAATTGATAATGGATTAACTTTGCAAAAAATACAAAGTAAATATTTAAAATTGATAATAAAAAAATAGTAATCGAGGATCCAAATAACTTTAATCGTAGATATGCATATTCTATATTGTACTGTATAGATCTTTATTAACTTCCTTTTTGACGATACATTTACGTGGGAATAGATATTTGTGAAAAGGTAAACCCATTTTGATTTAATAACCATCTATACATTAACGTTATTTCATGGATGTGCATTTCAGATTAGGAATAACAATTATAGTATATAAGAAATAATCAAACAACTTGAGCTACGAGCACTATCATAGATTATAGGTTACGATTTTATTATTGATTAGATATCCAAACCAAAAGAATTTTTGCGAGTTCTGTCAAATGTTAACTCAAACTCTTAACACAATCAAACTCGAGCTAACCGGGTTTGATGTGGTTTGGCTCGCCAAAAAACCCTTATATAGTTTTGTAACGTTTTATTTGTACATAGTGAACCAAAAAATAAATCTGTTATCCGAATATGTGAAAATAAAAATAGTGTCTATGTTATCAAGATTTTTACTACCTACAATAGTGTCTAGTCTAAAATAACACGTTGAAGCTTTATTTTTATAGAATTTCATTTGTAAATTTTAGTTCACTCTGAAGCTGCGATTTTTTGGGCTACTTTAGGGACATATTTTATGTCTCATTTGTGTAAGTATGACCTACTCGTACCATTCTCAACTCCCGATGTAATGCGTAATGCTTTGCTAATTTGTAAAACAGAATCTGCAGAACCGACGCTTTTTATATCAGGAATGGCAAGCGGGAACGTAACGATTAAGTCTGGCATACAAACTATGTGATATTTTACGTCTCATTAGCGCCCATGTGAAATACATACGGGGTGTCCCGAGGAGAAGTGCACAAACTTTAAAGGAACATTCCCCGGACGAAAATAAGCAAAAAAGTTTATATAAACTTCTGTCGGGAAGTGTATAATTTTCGAAATATAAGCCCTCAAATTTACTATCTCAGAAAGTATTTTAATTGTTATAAATATGAGAAGGTCAGCCCCTTTTTTAAAATGTAACTATGATTTTTGGTGTATCTTTGTATATTTTGTTAAAGCAACACACGAAAAGTCTTACCTATTTTTTGTCTATCCTGAAATATGGTACAGAATGCTTTAACACCCTGTATTTAATAAGAGTCCTGTCAAAGATTTATTTAATTTACAATAATTCTATAGATATCAACATTTTGCATTAAAGCATATAAATTTGATAGCAATCGGCATAGGCAGGCATAAAAAAGTAATGTGGTCAAAAGGTAAACAGTAAACAGTAGGCACTTCTACCAAAGTGTACAGAATATTTATTCTGTAAACTTTGCTTCTACTATCTTATTACGAAAGCATTGGGTTCTCAGAAATTTTAAAAGACGGCGTTTACAGCTTCAAAAATTCGACTTTTTAGTACTTAACTGAAACTTATCTCAGCTAATGTTAGTTCTTCCGATTGCAGATGATTGGACAAATTAAATGAAATTTACTTAAATTTTAGAATTTTTCCAAAATTTTCATATATTTTCGAAAGTACGTGTCTAAAAACATTTGAGAACTACTGCTTTAAACTTTCGAGGTGACTCATCAAATGGATTAATTAAATAAATTGAGTATAATAAAACAACCTTGATAATCAATCATAACAATAACGGCATCTTGCAGCCTGCCTTCTACCTTATCATATCAGTGTATCATGTTTTACTTTTAAATTTAAGTCGCCTACAAGTAAAGTACGTTCATAGATTCAGGAGAATGGTTAAAGTTGAATTTTTAATATATCGCGTCTGTAATAATAAAAAAATAAATTGTTTTAAAGATAATTATTACGAAAATACATAATAAATATTAATTATAAGAAATAATCATAATTAATAGGTAATAAAAGTGTATTAATTTCATTCACTTTCACTATCAGTATCATCATCTATGTTAATGATAAATTCACAATATGAAGAGAATGTTTTACATGTGAAACACAATTTCATTTTTCCTGCTATTTATAAGTACATAGTTGTTTCAAGTAATATCTAATTATTGGTATAAAAGAACATTGCTAACACGAAAAAGTTTTGAATTTGTTTGAATTACCTTAATAAATTTATAATAGAGTAAAAATATGTTCTTGGTTCACATAATGTTAAGTTTACAAGATTCTCATCTATTTATCCCATCAGAAATAGTTTACTTGTTTGGTTCCACAAAGTTGTTATTTTTAGTAAACATTTTACGTGAGCAATAAATTCATTTGCTATTAGCTGTTTTACATTGCGATTCATAAATTATTTCTTCAAATAGTTTCGTGGAGAAATTGAAGAACTGTAACGCACCAAATCTGTTATCAAAACTTCATGAATTTATTAGATAATTTCTTCACGAATTAAGAACCTGTTCTATTTTTGTCAAGTTCTTGATGAAGTTTAGAACAACCAACAAATAAACAGTTGGTAGTAGATATATCTTTTTACGAATAAATCAGTGAATTAATTTATAAGAAACGTTGTAAAGTTATTCATGAATAAATTGTATAGATTTAATCTCTAATTTTACGATGGACATTAACAATTCGAAGCAGCTAATCATTCTCTTAAATCTATTAATATACTTTAGATGATTACCGTTACCAAATATGTAAACATAATTTGTAAATTACAACATATTTTTTATTTTTATCGTTAGATGCGCCATTTATTTTTTTAAATGGATGTTTTACCAAATATGAACATTATGTCACAATCAGTATTCATTTTTATCTCTCTAATCTAAGATTATTTTTAGCATTTTACAAGTTAAATATTATCTCAGTGTTAATTCCTTCCGTGAGTCATTTTCTTAGAAAATGGATTACCTACCCACAAATCTATTATAAATTTGTTCAGGCTTGTATATTGTATTGTATTTTAGTGATATTAAATTAGTATTCGATGCACATTTTTTGGAATATGATGGAATTCATCACGTATTTTTTTACGGTCATTTTAATTTACAAAATTTTGTACGTATTAGTATTCATAAAGCCTTTACCTAAAATATTCAAAGAAATTTTGGCAAATGTCCATATGGCCCTGATTTTTTATTTAGATTTAACACGTTGACTGCGGTACATACCCCGGGGGGTATGTACTCATTATAAAAAATATGCGAATCTCAATAATCACATTTTTACTGTATCTTGTGGAAGTTGCAGAATTTGTAGTTTTTAGAAATAATGATTTTTCTATTATTTTCTTTTCAAAACTCTTTGCGAATGAAAACGTTAGTATCCTAGGATATATAGTTACAGATACATGCAAGTTTATAGCAATAATTGTGTTATTTTTAATTTTATAGGGTCAAATGTAAAAAAAATTACATATCCCCAGGGATATGTACCGCACACAGAAGAAGTTTTGTTACATATCCCCGAAGATATGTATCGCAGTCACGGACAAAGTACATTGAGATTATCTCGCAGTCAACGTGTTAAGGGGGAAAATTTTAGAAATTATACAGGGTAGTCTTAAAATCGTCTCTTGGTATTTTTTATAGTCACAAAATTAAATTTTCTTCGTAATTTTAGTATTCCATGTTTTAAGTTTCACAATGCCGTAGCTTTAAGAAAAATGAGAATTTTGTGAAAATTAAGAATGCTTATGTCTATTTAACATTTGATTGTTAAAAAAAATTGAGGCAAGACTACACTATTTAAATCCTTTATTTCCCAAACTTCATACCAAATTATTTCCTCATGAAAGTGTGCATATAAGTCATTCCCTAAAAATCAGTTTCCCACGCTTCATTAACGAAATATGGTGACTCTAAATTTCACTAGCCATCGCTATTTTTAAGTAAAGCTAAATTGTGATCAATTATTAGCGTAGACTGTTCACTTATAGATCCTGTTTTGCCTAGTACATTGTTTATATCTAACCAGAATTATTCGTTGCAGCAAAATGACTGAATCAAATGAATCTGAACAAGTCATCATGACGCCGAAATGTAAAACTGCCAATTCCACCACCCTCATCATCGAAAGGAGGAAAATTGTGAAAACAGACGATAAAATGCATGTAGCCGGAGGGGAACATACAGGGATTATTATTAATAAAGAAGCTTCTACAGGTAAACGATTTATCTGTTATTAGTTACCTACTTCACGTTTTTCACATTTTAGCGAATGGCGAATCGGCTCCGGCACAGCTCTCTTTAGAATTCAGAGTATTTTTAGTAAATAAGGAAACAGGTAAACATACGCCTGAATCTCGTACCTTAAGGTTCTGGTTTAGGCCTGCGAAGGCCGACCAAGATGATGTCGATGGAGAACAGGCTGGTACCGCTCAGGACTTTTTCCGAGAGTTGGTCAGTCCTCAGGAATTTCCTAGAGGTAGGATTCAATTTTCTAAAAAATTTGGAAAATATATGGTTTGAAATGTCCTGCAAAGGTTGTCGACCTACTTATTTAACACACCCTATAATTGTCAGAGACATCTCAACACCTCTTCATAATGTTACTTCTCAGTTAATGGAATATTAATATAGAATTCTCAGAGTTCCTAGGTTAAAATTACACAAAAATTCCAATTTAGATCTTTTTAGATTTTTTTTATTGAATTGCGTTAATGTCTCCCCGAAAATTATACGCGCCAACTTTAATAAATATTTTTCAGATTACGTCGGTTTTATAAAAAAAATAATGAAACTGATGCAGCACAACTACCAAAGCATAATCAAGTTAGAAGTAGAACTGAAGCAACTGCAAGAACCTGTCGAGGTCCCATCTAGGCCACGTAAGTTTTATAAATCAGAAAAATTATGTACCAAATAGATTCGTGGTTAATGACTTTCATAAATTTTTTATAGCGCCACCTGGCTACTGTCATATCCACCTCAGTTCCCCCACTTTGTATCACTCAGGTTTGGGTTGCTTTTGGGTGTTATACCGCAAAAATAATCAAACTAACAAACCAGTGCAGTCCTATTTTCTGTTTTGTGAAATTGCACAATATGTCGTATTAGGTGTTAAATAATCAAGTAACCTTAGGCTTTATGTCATTATGATTTAGCGAGATTTTTATTTTTATTTGATAAAGATTGTGTGAAAGCGAATGCGATTAATTTGAAAACAATTTAATAAATTCAGATTGTTCTTTGAAAGAATTACATTTTTTCGGAAATGATCTTTGAAGTGACAGTATAAATATCTGTATCTCAAATTCCGTATATTAGTCGGATCTTTGTTATAGTTTTGCTGAATTTTATTAGGCCTTCAAATGTCTTCTGCATTTTATAAATATTTCAGTTTATCTCTTGTGATAACCAAGATGCTAACGCTGATGCTTGAAATTTGGGATGTAACTAAAATTAAAATGCCAACACTTAATAACTTTTTTACCTCATTTAAGTAAGTTGAAAATTTAATTAGTACCAAAATTATTTACTTTTCCGTTAATTTATAATAATTTAAGTCTATGCAGGAAAGTCAAAGCAGCTAACTATTAAGTCCCAATAAATGAATGATTCTCAATAATAACGGTTCATATATTTATACATACTTGCATGTACAGTAGGGTGGACCAAAAAAAACTAATTTTTTTTCGTGTCTTGTGAAAATATGTTAGTTTATCATGTTTTAAGAGCCCCCTCAAAAAAATCAGCTCAAAAAATTTTTTTTAAAAGGTCGCTCAAGATTTTTAAAAATTTCCATAATCGTCAAAAATTGAATTTTTTTTTAATATATTTTCTCGTTATTTTCTCATTTTCTAGGTTGAAAAAAATCTCGATTCTGAAAATTTCAAATCGATACTTTAATTTCTAAAGGCACTCATAATTATTTTAACTTAGAAGTTTTGTACCTAAAATGTTTTCGAGCGACCTCTAAAAATAAATATCAACGAACTAATAATTTGTTTTATTGAATTTGATGAACACAAGAATAGAAATAAAGGCTCTGTAGGCTTGCTACATCTGGCCGATAAGGGATCAAAGTGAACATACACGTGAAATTGTTTGAAATTTTCCTAAGACTTTGGCCCTTACCATGTTTTCTAAATGAAAGATCAAAGAAAATTAGAATGTCGTGTGAATATCGCCGTACGTATCTTACATTCTTCATTTTGTTTTCTAGTATCCACAGAAGAGAATTCGCTGGGCAACATAGTGGTGCTTACGATTGAAAAAGTTTTAGAAATAATAGAATCGTCATATCCTAACCCCATTACAATTAAAGATGTAGCCAAGTAAGTAAAAGCCTGTACAATACAGCAAAACTTATTTACATGTATGGATGTCACGATTTTTCTGTTTAATTTTAGAGAAAATGGTTGGGACGAAGAAGAGGTGGCTCAGTGCCTTGCCGCCCTCCAGTCCCGACAGCTGGTAAAAGCCATGGACCACGGAGCCTTTACAAGGCAACAATCGCAGCAAGACTCCCACCAAGTAACCATTGTGAAACAAATGCCAACGATGGTAAGCTCAAAGCAACCGAGTATTGCTATTATCACCGCTCAATATTGTGAAAAGTTGGCTGTGGACGCTATGATCGAGAATAAAGAGACTTTCGTTCGGTACACTACGATCGGTAAGTAAATTTGAATATTACTTGTCGAATATTATTACCCCTCTTTCTCTTTCGCATATTCCAAACAACAATGATACGACAAATTTTTAAGGTGGCGGAGAAACTAAAAAGTGATATTAGTTAACTTAACTGGTGAAACTAATTTATAATCTGTAATTGACGTAATCATTGTTAGTTGAATAAGGTTGTTAGAAATTATTTTTTCTAAGTCTATTTTGCAACTACAGAATCTTTCTAGGCCAAAAAACCTAATACGCTAGGTCAATACTTGATTTTTATAGCCAACTACAGAGCATTCATAAATGATTACAAGCCACGTGACCAGCAATTTTATTTGGAACAGTAATTTTATTGACGTTTTCAGTTAAATTCACAACATTCTGTTTCACCAGCTGTGATTTACGACTAATGAGAAAAGGGGAGATTTAAGGATTTTTAGTTGACAGTACCAATCGTGCAATGTTGGTTGCTTATAATTGGCAGTCATGTGGCTTGTCAAGAAAATGTATTTTTATTTATTTATTTATGTGAGCAATTAGTTAGTGTCTCAATGGAAACTGTTTCTCATTTTATAAAAAGTTTTTGTTTCATTTGAAATAAAAATTGTCCTTTAAAAATGTAGAAAAGTGATATACAGGCTGTTACAAATTCGCTTCTCACTACAGGGATCTCGAAAATGGTAAGAGATACAAACTAGCTTAAATGGGGGTAAAGTTGCGTATATTTCGAAAACTAATCTTGTTAGCCTTGATTTTTTAGAGGCATAATGTTGGTCTCCTGAATACGTAACATTGCCCCCATTTAAGCTACTTCGTACCTCTTACCATTTCCGAGATCCCTCTAGTGAGAAGCAAATTTGTAACAGCTTGTATATGTCGGGAATGTGCAAAAACTCAAATGCTCTTCAAGGATAGATTACTTTTACTTTAAATCTTGCCAAAAAAATTGTTTGGCATTTGACAAGTGGTTTTTGCTGTTTACTAGATACTGTGAGTGTAATTAAATGCTGTTATTATTTAAAAACCATGTTTTTAAAAATCCGTCTGCACATTTAGGAAATGGTGCATTCTTTTTGTGAAAATTAATAAATGCAAAAATCCTTTAATTCTTCAAGTCCACAAATTAATGAGAAAATAAATAGTTTCAATTGCATTTTCTCATAAATTGTCTTATTAAGAAACTTAAAAACTTTTTTGTTGCTAGGGCCTAAAGTTACTTCAAAGTAAAAATAGACTTGTTTCAACGATTCAAAACAAACTGGTCTCGTGCATTTTAAACCCAAAATCAAGTTTTTGATTGTTAAATTTTGGGAACTATCAAGAACTGAGCATATTATTCGTCCATCATTCCTTCCATTGGTTACAATGTGATACGACATTAAATAAAACAGTATGAAAGAGTTTGTTAAAAACATAATTTGCAAATGTATTCATTTTCCAATTGTATTCAGGTTTTGGGTATCACATGTACTGTGTATAATGTATGCTTAATCTTCTGTAAAACCTTTGTCTTACAAACAAAAAAGTAGTTTGAATCTTTCAGCAAATATTTCAGTTTCATATGCGATATTCAAAGGTGTAGAAATTTAAGAAACTACATTAGCGATTCTTTTTTATTGAATATTTGTCGTTAAAGAATAATTATTTTTCTCGACATATCGCATACCAGAAAACTTCATTACCTGTAAACGGAAAGTTATTTATTATATAAAAACGTGTTAATGAATTCATGTAAATAGTAGAACATGTAGAAAAGAATATAGAGGATTCACAGATTAATTACTAAACTAAATATAAAATATAGGTCCAACCAGTCCGACAGGAGAAACGAGACCACGATTCGGTAAGATTAAGAGGAGGGTTAGCTTCATCACTTAGAATGGGAATTGTGCACATTTTGTGATGTCACCAAATGTTTTATTTGTACATACAATTCACAGGTCACCTCATCACCTTTTCTTTGTGTAATTTGTACATATGCTTCTATTATGCATGGACGACAGGTGCTTTATACAAATGGGCAGAATAACTAGAATAGAGAACTAAATAAGAGACGATATTTCTCTGCGTCATTTTATCATTCGTTAAAATTAATTTTGGTTAAGTCGAATGAATTTCGTATCATCCCATTCTAATATTCACAGGGATACAAATTTGAAATTTAACTAGCATAGATTAAAGTCATATTGATTTAGTGCTATCAACTTCGAAATGGAACACCCAGTATATATTTACACAGTTCGACAGAATGACTGTGACATATAGTTTGAAAAGAATATGTAATATGACGCAGTACTTAAAAAACTGGCCGATTTTCTAAACTCTACAGATTTCCAGCTAATGAGTTGTAAATAAAAAATTAATTTGTTGCCTTTTGAGTTGTTAACACGTTTGTCGACACATTTTTATCTGCAAAAATACCATTCATCTTTAACATAGTGGTATGATTTATATTAGCACTTTCAAAGGTGGACAAATGTGCAAATATTTTGCAAATCGATGTAAAATTGGAGGTGCATCTCTTCTGACTTGTCCCATTTTTAGTACCCCATTTCAGAACTATGCTCACAGGGACATTATTTTCTGTTTTCACCAATATTTCACCTAAATATTGTGGACCTAATTTTTGTCGCGATCTGTCCAAATTTTAATGTGAAACGGATATTTCTTTATCACTATCGAAATGTCTAATTTTTTTAAGCCTGTGTACAATATGCTGCATAAAAAATATCTTCACCCTAGATTATTGAATAGCAGCATCTTTCACAAATCGATTTTTAATATTGCCCACGAAGAAATGTATTAAATATTAACACACACTGTATTGCACTTTCATTACAATTAAGCATCTTGCCACCATTATTGCATTCATTTTTTTTCATGATATTTCACATCAGTTTTCGGTTCATTTGATTTGAAGAAGAAAAAAATCGTTTTAACTGAACCTCGCTATTAGGCATACTTTGTACAAAAATAATAATAATAATAATCTTGTGCTAATGTTAAAAAGGGTGTTTAAAAAAGGACTGGAGTGATTCTTTTGATTTAAATGATGTTTTTTTTTGTCTGAATAATACTACCAATAGGCAAAGGGGCCTTTGAATAAAAATATTTATAGTGTTTTGTCATTGGAGATAGTACATACAGGTTCGGAAAGTCCCCATGGTACATCGGCCGTTACGTGAGAGCGATAAAGTAAGTCGTAGAAATCCGTGCGATAGACAAGGATGGTTTGCACGGATTTCTTTACTTTGTCGCTCTCATGTAAAGTCAGATGGACCATGTGAATTTTGTATATGTACGATACAAGCAATTTCTTTAATTGACTTTAAAAATTTCTGTTCAAGTGAATCTTGTGATGTATAGTCTTTCTGAAGTCAGTTAAACATGTAAAAAACGCCTGGCAATAAAATTTAATGACTTTCATAGGCGTCCCTAAAATAGTTTTCTGCTAAAGATAGAAAATTATAATAATTTGTATATAATGTGTAGAAAATTTCTATTATATGTTCATTTGGCCAACAACATATTTTAATTATTTATGTCCTCAAACAATTTTGTTATATTGATGGTAAATTTCATTTTGTTCCATTTCAAAAGGTCTCCAAAATGCCATGTTGTAATAATAGTATTTCTCCCTTTCGGAATTGTAATATCAATGATTAATAGAAGGTACCTATAATAAATTAAAATTGCGGGAATCACACCAAATTCCACATTGCTGCACTGCACTGCTGGGCAATTTGTCAGCCACTTGTCAACAGCTGAGATTCATTGCCCAGTGGCCCAATGCAGCTGTGTTTGCATTTCGTTTGCCCGTGCTCGCATTCTTCAACTGGACATATACATTTCTACCACCTCCATGTTTAGTTCGACCAGACCTGTATATGGGTATGGTTAAATAAATGTGGAAACAAGTTTTTCAAATATTTCAATGCCGAGTTGCTGCGTCAGCGACCCAACCTGGTACATGCTTTCAATCTCTTGGTACTTCAATTGATATCGGAAGGAGTATACTAGACTATGAACATGTTATTACAGAAAACTTCTTATTCAAGTAACTCGTCTTTGTCTCTATCATATAGTTGAACTTTCTATTAATACATAGATGTCCCTTAAATTAATTTAACTTTAATATTTTTTAAATTGCTATCTAAATAATGATTTTACACACGAGGTCGAGTTTTTTGCCGCATTATTTCATTTTACAGTGACAATGCGAAAAGGCGGGGAACACCCCATTTCACTGGATAAATACACACGTATTTTCCTCATTTTTGACTAACTAATCACTGTGTCAATATTAACCCTTAAATGTCCTTTGGTGTAGATTTTTTTAAATTATTAACCGTCCCTTTAGTTAATAATGCGTATAATTCTAGGTGAATCCAACGTGTACACTTTGGGCAACATAGGGGCCCACAGAATCGTCTGCACCAAACTGCCGACAGTTGGGCATACCCGCGAGGCTATGACGGCTGCGGGAAATACAACAACTCGACTGCTGGGCACGTTCCAAAAAGTCGACTACGTGTTTTTGGTCGGTGTAGGTGGTGGTGTACCGCATTACACCGACTACAACAGGCACGTAAGATTAGGCGACGTGGTAGTTTCTTGTCCTACGAAAAACAAGTAAGTGGACTGAATTTCGATAACAAACCAAATTTAATCCGGTCATTACAGGAGCATCTACTTGTACTGCGGAAACGCACGTGCGACGGACAAAGGTTACGAGTACGAAATAAAACCATACAGTCCTTCCAACTTTAATCTCCAAGAAATCGCAATGCAACTGAAATCGTCAGCGGATCAGGACGCCAGCTCTACCCCGCCGTGGCTGAACTACCTCCACGACGGCTTAAACATTCTGAGTAGCCAAAACGAACCAGACTTCAGGGCGCCTAGTAGCAGCACCGATAAGTTGTATATGAGTATCGGTGAAAGGGATTTGATCGAGGTCGCACACCCCACGCCTCAGGACAATGCTATAAAAAGGTGAGTTTTTTTGTGTTGTAATAAACTAATGTTAATTAAACTTGTTTTGATCGAGCCGTTTTAAATATTGTTCAATGCATTGCGATTTTGTAGTAATGAAAATTAATTATTGTAGCATATTTTTAGCTGACAGACGAAAATGAAATTAAAACAATTTGCACAAAGAGAAACATTTTAAATTACTGTTTATTTTTAATTTTGAACAATTTCTGTATATATCTCTATTTCTGCCTTTAATAACACAGCTCCACAAAAAAAATTCGAAAAAAGTGCGAGAACCCAGACTAGAGTTACTTGGGGTTGCTGAATCCAAATCCGAGGTCAGTTTTGCTCCGTCACGTCAGGATTTTTCATAACCTTAAAAATTAAGCCCCAAAACCCTATATCTCGGGAAATCATTAATCCCCGGGCATTTTAATCCCAATAACCCCATAACCCCTTAACACCATAAGCCCATAACTCGTGAATCCAACGACCCAATAAACCCCATAACTCATGACCCCATAACCTCAAAACCCGACCAGCAACAGAGATACGCATCTCTAATGCCAGAAAATCGCAGTAAATGGGCTGATGAGCAAAGTACCGCAAACCTCACAAAAATCAGGCACCCCGAAGGGAAATCCTACCATATCCACGTCGTTCGGCCAAATGTAGGTATAGTTTCGATAAAAAAGGGGTTATAAGATGATGGGGGTTTACGATACTTTGACCAACAGCCCACTTACTGCGATTTTCCGGCATCAGAGATGTGTGTCTCTGTTGTTAGTCGAGTTTTGAGGTTATGGGGTTATAGGATTTATGGGTTCACGAGGTTGTGGGCTTACGGGTTATGAGGTTATTGGGATTAAAATACCCGGGGATTAATGATTTCCCGAGAATTTGTAAGGTTATGAAAAATCTTGATGTGATGGAGCAAAACTGACCCGGATTTGGATTCAGCAACCCCAAAAACGTATAGTAAGACAAATCTGGGTTCTCACACTTTTTTCGAATTTTTTTTTGTGGAGTTGTGTAATCTTCAACATATAACAAATTTTCTGTCTAGATAAATGTGTAATTTATGCACATGTTCCTATTAATAATTATTTAGGTAACGTTTTGTTAATTTATAATGTAATATTATTAGACTTTGGCTAGGCATTGTAATACATCCTGTATACATTTATTTTCCATCACGATTAAGTACCCATTAAACATGTAGGTACGTTAATCGAATTTTGTATATTTCAATCTAAGGACCGTGAAAAAAGTGGAAATCAGAAGAAAGCCTTTGAAATCAGCCAGTTTACCGAAAAAGAAGACAGCCAGTGCAACACCTAAACATATTTTAAAGAAAAGATTTTTTAGGTGGGAATTCACAGTAAATGATTCATTTATGCTTAGTTACGTTTAATTTGCAACACATAAATTTATTAATTATATAACTGGCTACAAGTATTTGCACAAAGTATAGGAAAAAAAATAGTTTTTCTTTTTTTTAAAATACAAATACATTTCCATATGCAATTGTAGAGTAACGAAGTAGTCATTTGGCTCACCTCGCACCTTGTCTGTTTAGAAAAGAATAAACAAAATATTTGTGATCATTTCACAGACGTAGGAAGAGGAAAATAAGGCACATACTGAGCATCTTGCCAATTTCTCACTCCTATCACCCGTCACCACCACACTGTTTTGTTGTTGAGTCGCTCTCATCTGAGAATAAAACTGTGACAGAGAAGTCATGACATAATCTGCTAATAGTCTACACATTAGTAGAGCACATAAAAAATGATGTACCATTTTACCAAAACACACTATTGCTACAATTATAGCTGCAATAGATTACTACTGAAACAAGAGACTGTCATGTGCAAGGATGACAGTTAAGAAACAACTAATTTTAAAGCGAACAGTAGAAACAAAAAAACCACCAACAGAATATTGAGGTTATTAATCAGTGTTTTTCTTTCATGTTCAAAGTATATGTTTCTTGCATCAGTGTTTATTTCGTAAGTGTATGAATCTTTGACAATGCCTTGTACATTTTTCTACGATTTCTGACTACCGAACTATTACTGAGCGTAATTTTCGTAGCACTCTTCGTCTCCATTGGCCCATTTGTTTCAAAAGTTATCAGCAGAATTCTTATTTCCATTTTATCAAAATTTTTCGGTCACGACTGTCTGCAGACTAATTATTTTTCTGTGCTCTAGGCAAGAAGGCTGTCCGAGGATCCACCTATCTCCAATCGCCTCGGGCCGCATGGTGGTCAAAGACGACCGTCTGCGGCAACAGTTCGCGGCTCAAGTGGGCGCCCTCGCTTTCGACTGCGAATTCGACTCTGTGATCGAATCGATCCTGGGCAACTGCAAGGATAGCTTCATTTGCATCAGGGGAGTGTCGGATTACAAGGACGGCACTAGACGAAAGGAATGGCAGCCGTACGCGGCCCTGGCCGCAGCGAGCGTGATGAAATCGATTATTTGCGGGATGGAAGCACCGACAAACGTTTAACGTTATCACTAACGGTCTACTCAATTCAGTTTCTTATGGTGCCTGTTAGGCCTAAATCAATATATACAATATTTTTTATCAACAACTTTACTTTAAGTCAACGATTAATATTCTTCAGGGCACATATTTTCAATTAATTGGCGTACTATCCCATTATTGTGAACTAACTGACTGCCAGTGATAAAAACACGTGTTTGAAAAGTCATCGATAAATTAATTAATCATTAATTAGTAGATTTAGGTATGAATCGATATATGTAAGATCAAAAAAACATTTTTAGATGAAGACTAGGTTCTGGCCTTACACTCAGAGTTATAGCATGTTATTCGAAAACTTTTAATATCTATGAAAAGTTTGTAGAATTTAAAAATTTATCAAAGTTACCGTGATTTAGTGATCCTAGGAAATCTTCACGTCACCAATAAATGAATGGAGACTGTGTAATTTTAGATGTAGGAGCAAATTTCCGCCTAGAGAACTGAACGAACGTAGTAATTTTGTTTTTAAATAAACGACTGATAATTTATATAAATTAATTGACCAACAGTTAGGGTTACCAGATCCGGACGCGTGATCAGCAAATTTAAAAAGTGACGTGTTAAACCGCTAAGATGCTATTGATTTACACTTATTCACTCTAGATTCTTCTGTAGCTCGTTCAAAAGCGGCAAATTACAAATTTCTTTATAACAAAAAGTAATTCGAGTTCCAAACTCATTCCATTTTATAGAATATGTGCGTTAGAACGGAGGAAAGTCTGTTAGCGTCTCTGTTTAGACAGAGATGCAGACAAAGGTCAGTGAAGACGTCAAAATAAATTTTGTCTGTTGAAGCGTTTTCCTGGCCGATCGGGCCACAGCGGGTCGTTATTTTGCCGTTAGGCACCAGTTCCGATTTTTCAGACACTACTTTCGCTTTAAAACTAGATTTGAACATTTTCAATTTTCTGTTTACATTAGCGGAGACCCACGGATTCAAATAGCCTGTGCAGGCTTCACCCAGCGTTAGATCGCCATAGCTCATTTTGAAAACTTGCGACTGCGAAGCCGAAGATCTGCGGTTCTAATCGTGAGTGGGTCCCATTTTTTCTTTTTTTTTTTTTGAAAAATGTTATATATTATTTAAATATTTACTTACAGAGAATGCACCACAGAGCGGTGCTCGGGGGCCGAAGGCTCGAGAAAAAAGTCAAGTCCGCTTCAATGGACTTGCCTACCTTTCTAGTGTAATTTTAAATATCGACTTTTGTATTTTTTATTACGCTGTAAAATAAAAAAATTACGTTTCAACGAGCAAAAAATTTAGGATAAGTCTATTACATAAAAAATATTAAACTAAAAGATTTGGTAGATGAAAGGGTCATTTTCGACGTTAATCTAGATGAATAAAAAGACCCAGATCGAGAAACAGCAGATCTTGACGCACAATAAATTCACTAACTTGCAATTACCTGAAAGATATGCATAGGCAGATTTTAAGAGACACCCGTTCGAAATTGGATAATCTTGTACCATTATTTTCACGAGTAGAATCTAATGCTCATAATTTCTCAACACCCTGTATACAGGATACCAGGGATTAGCCTGTAAAGGATATGTCCAAGCGAAAAGGATGTCTGGTAACCCTAGAATTATGTACAACACTGACGAAAGAAATTAACACATTACTTGAAATTTCTGAGAAGTTTGAATTTCAATATTTTCTGACACATACAGGGTGGTCAGTTTTAAGGTTTACACCGTTGGTATCCCTTGAACTAGAAGATTTACAGCAAATGATACTTTGTTTACTTTTAAACAGAAACGTCAAAATTTTCATTTGTTTTTTTCATGGCCACTACGATTAAATCAAATAAATCATAAAATTGGTCCTTAATAAAATCTATTCACTCAAGTGTTATACATCGTTAAACTCAAAATTTAATGCTTCATATACTGACGCAAAAATCCAATATGGCATCCATAAAAAAGTTGAAGGTTTATGCAGGGGCGGCTTTAGATAAAATTTTCTCCCGGGCGAGAAGGTAATTTGGCCCCTTTAAACCAAAAGAATAATTAGAGAAAAATAATCGCTTCGTGGTAACGATGTTTCTGTTGCAGTGTAGCCTACACTATAGATACTGTTCATGTTTGAATTTTTAATTTTCACCTTTGATTTGGTGCCCTGGGCAGTCGCCCGGCCCTTAAGCCACCCCTGGGTTTATGAAAACATAAGGATCTAGGAGGCCTAGAAGATATTTTAATTTAACAGATAGAGTATATGGCCTTGTACGTACCGATTTTTATAACTCGATAATAAAAAAGTTATGGAAGAAGAAAAGACAAGTTTTCAGCTTATTTCAGGAACGATGCAACTTATCTCCAATTTCTTTCCATAATCCGAAACGGCATGAAGATATTGATATTTTTTGTAATTTAACCAACCCTGTAAACATTCTAGTTCAGGATATACCAATAATGTACACAAAGTGCCCATTTTTTTTGTTGTGAAGTGATATGCGGCGCAAATTGTACTAATTTTCAGTCATGGTTCAATTTTGATCAATATTTTGTATTATTTTGAAAACGAAGTTTTCCGGGATTTTGATAACACCCTGTGGAGTACACCAACATTATCAGCAAATCCAAACAATAATCACACACTGTATCCTGATCTGTTTTTAAAATGGGATTTTTAAATTCACCTTATCTCTATTATTAAAGGAAACATTTATTTTAAACTGTGTGAAATTTTATTTGAAATGTGTACGAAAAAAATTAAATTGATTTAAACTTTCATGACGAGACCAAAAGGGCTAATATTCAGTGCTTCCTGCTCTTGCTCGAATAATTGCCTGACGTCTATGCATAAAAAACTTAAGTTTTTACTTACAATATTTTTCAGGCAACAGAATCTTGCAGTTTTAAATTTAATTTAATTTTAAATGTGAATCAAAAACGAGCATTTTAAGAACAGATTACATGACAGTGTGATTATTGTTTGTATTTGTTGACGGTGTGCTCCACAAGGTGTTTCAAAAATTCTATAATAATTTATTTCCAAAATAACGCCTAATTGAATCCAGACAAAAAGTCAATACAATATTAATAATCCCCACAAATCACTCTAGAATCTAAAAAAAATCATCGTATTCGTATAAATACGTCAGAAAATATTGAACGTCAAACTTTTCAGAAATTTCAGGATGCGTTAAATTTTTTCGCTACGCTGTATTTTAAAATTTCCATGTTTTTATACCTGTGTTGATTAAAAGTACGTATGCATTTTAAATTTATTCCATAATTGTTTTTACTTGCCATATATTTTTAGTCGGGCCGATGTATTGGCTGAAATAATGCTATTTCTTTATGTAGTCGGATGTTAACTAAGTCTATTTTATTTGTATTTATACACAAATATATCCATTGTTTTCTGTAAAAGAGTAATATATTCCATTATTTTGTAATTATATAATATATATTATTTAATTCACCGAAATCCGTTGTTTTAATATTAATAAAATAACATTTCCTACCCTTCTTCATAACCTTCATAATTAATTAATTAATCTGAACCAAATCTACTTACAATCAGTGGCGTCGAAATTAGGAGGGAGATGGTGGTTTGAACTTGAACTAGTGGCGCCGAGTACGTTCGTTTGTGAAAAAATTCAAGCGAAATTCGTGAAAATAAAATAAAATCTGACCTTGAAAAGGGCTAATATTTTTTTATAACCAACCGTTAGATATTAATACAAAAATATATTAGTATTACATTAAAATTTAAATTTGTAAAAAAGTACAAAAACGCCTATTTGCATCTATCAGTTGCTTAGCAAAAAAAATATTTTATAAATCTCAATTTTCTAAATAAAAAAAAAAATCAATATTCTTATCTCAGGAAAAAATGTTTTCAAAACAAACTTAAAAAAAATTTGCTTTACTTATTTTATCTGCTCCGTAATTAATCTATGCCATGAACACCCTGTATATGATTACTCAAATCCTGCGAGCGATAAAATTACCATTAATGAATTTAGTGTGAATAAAGTTCCAATTGAAAATATTACACGATAAAGAATAAAAGAAATAAACGTTTTAATCACATACATTTTGAATAAAATCAGAATGAATAAATTCTAAATTTTCTCACGTTATTAATCAAATATGTCCACAATTACTGCTTACAGGATGTGAGAATGTGATTATCAAGCCTTCACAGTATGCAAGATTACATATCCACTATGTATTAATCCAATTAGGCTGAATAAGGTTATTTTTCAGTTCAAATTTCATTACTTGCAAAAAATTGTCATAGCAGAAAATGTTTTGAAAAACTATAGGTATACCACTCTAAAAATAATTATAATAGATATCTAAGGGCGTATTAAATAAAAAATCTAATTTTTTCAATTTTTATTTTCACCTTGTGCTTACATATTGTAAATATAAAAATACTACAAATTATTTCTGTCCGCTCTGGGTGCTGGACTTGCTGTCACGCATACTAGCAGATCTGCGCCTCTTCATCAACTCCCTGCGTGCCTTGGACTCCTTCTTACGTTGGGCGAGGAGTTTAGCGTAAGCATCTTCTTGTTCTTTACGTCTCAGACAACGCCTCTTCTTAAGAGCCAAACGATGACGTTTACGTTGTAAAACGACTGGTGTAATAAGACGCTGAATCTTAGGAGCCTTGGTTCTCAATTTCTTGCCTTCCTTTTGAGGGAGAGGTCTTTTCACGACATACTGGCGTACGTCATCTTCTTTGCTCAAATTGAACAACTTACGGATGCGGGAGGCCCTTTTTGGACCAAGTCGTCGAGGGATAGTTGTATCGGTGAGACCAGGAATTTCTTGTTCACCCTTACGTACAATAACCAAAGCCAAGACACTTAGATTTGCATCTACGATGCATCCGCGAACAGATTTTCTCTTACGTTCACCAGTACGGCGTGGTCTATAACATGAATGGCCTTTAGATAGCAAAAGGCGTACCCTTCCGTTGGTTAAAACGCCCTGTTTCATGGGAAAACCCTGTTTGTCATTGCCACCAGCGATTTTCAATACATAGCCTTTCCATTCATCCCCCAACAGATCGGCTTCAACTTCTTGGCCCATACGCTTATCGAAAAAGATACGTATCTTATGCTCGTCCACAACCTCAAACAGTTTCTGACATCCCGTTGCGGGGTACGACACGTTCAACTTCATTGTTCACCCACTATTGTGAATAAATTTCAGAAAAACACTTATTAGAGACACAATCGGCCTTATATTTTAGAAAATAGAAGGAAAATTTTCCAACTAGTTATCACATGGAACTGCCATGTTTCAAATGGCCGATTCGAGGTATCCGTTTTATCGATTGAGGTGAAACCGGAAATTCGAACGCCGCCATGTTAGGGTGACTTCAATTATCTAATGATCTATAAGTGACATAAATAGTCGTTTTCATTTGCACAAGAATAACCAAAGAAATTTAAACTCCAGGAGTATATGCTCGAAGCCAGTCACCAGGGAGACTAGACATCTCCGCAGAATGATAATCTGCCACTATCATTCTATGACTATCATGCATTACTGTCACTGTCATACATATGTTTATAACCAGGGGCGTATTCAGGTGAAATGTAAAGTGTTACAGAACGAATTCTGAGTATCTAACGGATGTATTAGAGAGAGACCCAGAAATTGTCCGATAACATCAATATGATTCGCGATTAATACTTAATAAAATATCTATACTTCTAGAAAGTTTGCAAGCAAAATTTATAATTGATAGTGGTACTTCTCTAATTTCCTAAATTTCCTCAGTACTTAATACATATTCTTATAAGTACACTGTACAGGGGTTCTTCCAAAATTAAAGTTGTAGGCGTTCCCACTATATTTAAACAAGTCGCGAAAAAAACGTAAAATTATTATATTTTATATAGTTATAGCCTCTTTGCCTCAATAGTTTATGCTAGCATCTGCTTATATACAAAACAGAAAAAAAATTGTATCAATAGTGTATATGTAATTCAATAAAAAAAAATATTTCTTCGACATACATTATAGATTTTTTAGTATGTTCTCAACAATAACAGTTTTCTTCTAGATCTTTTGGGAGGTGGAATTCCAAATTTTGACAATCTCGAAATATACCAGTTCCCCTAAAATTATGATTGTTTTTTTTTATTTGATAATTAAATGTTAAAAAATAAGGTAACTATGTAAACATAATGGCTTTTCAGAAATATAGATCCAATAATTTGGATCGGTTTGGGAATAGAACTTAATTTGTTAACGTCTATATTTTGCCGGCAGATCACAATTTCTGAAAAGCCTTATAGATCTTACTTGCATAAGTGAGAGCTTAATTCTTGCGTATTATTTGTATAAATATTACTAATATGTTCTAAATCCATATGTGCGGTATATAAACTGCATAATTCTCTTAATCTGCAACAAATATATGAGGTTCATTGGTATATTTTTGTTATGAATTACGATACGATCACGGACTTATCAATTAAAATTAGATAGCTAATACATCTGCCGCTCTTAACCGAGTGTTACAGATCTTAATGAAGCACTTGACAAATGGCGAAGGGGAAAACGATACACGAATATTCTTTCGTCGCAGCATTTTGTCTATATTCGCCGTATATTAATAACATATCCAAATTCGTGATGACTGTAGTAAATACTGAGACATTGTAATAATAATACATCAACTTATTTAGATGCGCAAAAAGGGCTGTTAAGAAATAGTGAAATAATTCATGTTATTCACGAGAACGCCAATGTCGCCAATTAACAATGGTTTAGAAGTACTGGGTCACGTTCAGATGAAACATATATTGTGCAGTAAAATATATGTTTTTAAGATTTGAAAAGGAATGGTACTAAATTTCAGTTATTAACGAGTTTCATCTTACTTTTTTGTCCATCCTCCATCCATGGTACTTCTTACATGTTCTGTACATTTAAATTTATCAGTAACTAGACTAAATTCCTTGCATCTACGTAAATCATAACTGAAACAGATAAGTTGCCTTAACAGCCAGGTACCAGATTGGTTGAATTTAAGTCACTTTTTGAATCCTTGTGAGCATAATCCATTTACTTTGTTAGAAACATCCTTGTTAATAGAATCTTGACATATTTGCCTTGTTTTAGGTTGTTCTGTGATGTTCTCTACAATTCTACTTATCTACAAAATATATCTTGGCCGATTATTCACTCAAAATTGAAAAAGCACTAACCTGGTTAGCCACGGCTAAGCAAGCTGCACACTTTAAATAAAATGAGCCAAATGGTTTCTGAGGGACAATGTTCATTAAAATGGTTCTATATGGATTTATTATTCTTTTTGGGGAAACTAATGTATAATTACACTTGTCATGCGTTTCATAAACTTCAACAGAAATTACACGTTGTTGGTACAAGCGAGGTAAATATGGTAAAATTATGATAAAAATTATTGGTAGAAAATAATTCATTAAAAATGTATACTGTATATGTATATTTGTCGTCAAAAGAAACTGACAATTTTGAGACATAAAGAAATAATATATGGTTGCGTCAAGTGAACAGTTGGACCAGTTAAAATAAGTAGTTACAGGATACAGGGTGTTTACGAAAATTAAGTTTACGCATCATGTAGACATTTCATTTTCTCTATCTAAAGTCATAAGATTATAAAAGGAGAGAAATAGAAATCCGAGGACCTAAACTGAATTTTTGTAAACCCCTAATAAAAGTGATCCTCTTCTACTAATCAGATTAATTAAGGCTAGTTCCTTTCCTATGGCTCACGGACCACGGTCTCCGAAAGGTAAACTTTTTGTTTTCTATTTCTTGCGCTTGCGCTTGTTGACTGTTGTCAAGCTGAACGAGACCGCCATTTTGATGGAGTGAGCTGTGTTTGGTGTTTATGTTTAATTTGAGAATAATTCCTTCGGGGATGGAAATAACTTTTAAAATAGAATCTACATTTAATTTATGTATACCCGTAATTACTTAAATAATATTATTTTCAAGAGGTAAGAATATTGTGCTATTTTCCGATAATGTATAACTTTCGGCGCCAACTCGATTGTTTGGTAAGGAAGCTGTCACGTATTTAAATTGTTTTTAATTAGATTTTCAGATATTGTCCAGTGCTAAGTGGTTAAGAAAACTTAAAAATGTTTTACGCACATTTTGTATTGGCCAAAAAGGGGCCGCTAGCCCGAATTTGGCTAGCTGCCCATTGGGATAAAAAACTTACGAAGGCCCATGTCTTTGAAACCAATATTGAAAAATCTGTCGATGGTATTTTACAACCTAAAGTGAAAATGGCATTAAGAACTTCAGGCCATCTACTACTGGGTGTTGTAAGAATTTATTCAAGGAAAGCAAAGTATTTGCTAGCAGATTGCAATGAGGCGTTCGTAAAGATTAAAATGGCATTCAGGCCGGGAATGGTAGATCTACCTGAAGAACACAGAGAAGCTGCTGTGAATGCCATTACATTGCCAGAAGTCTTCCATGACTTTGATACAACAATGCCCGAACTCAAGTGAGTCGTGAATCGGTCTAGTTAGTTTTGAAATCTAATATTTTTTTCCCAACAGCGATGTAGACATTGAAGCTCAGTTTAGTTTGAACCAATCTCGAGCCGAAGAAATTACGATGAGGGAAGATTATGGAAATATTTCATTAGTTAACAATGACGATGGATTTGGAGATATGGGATTCGATACTGACGCTCCAGACTTAATGAGACACGCTTCAGGATTAGAACCTTCCATGGAACAAAGCAATCTACTATTCAGCGAACCCGTTCTGGAACCGGTAGGATTGGAGAAAGAAAGGGAACCTGTACCGTCAACGTCAGGAACTCAACATCACGAGACGCCGATGGAAATCGACACGTCAGTCCGAGATGTTGGTTTTGAGGCGAATTTGGATAACAACATGATATGTATGAACGCATTTTTTAAAATTCTAATATTATTTAGGTGCGCTTCCAAATAAATATGAATTTATTATTATATTTCTCTGATTGTCATAAAACCATGTTTTCGTAGCGGGTGGTTTATTTGAAGGTGGCCTCTTCGACGATGCCCCGATGGGAGAGGTGCCACCGGTAGACGCCAGTATACCGCATCCCACGCCCCAAGATATACCACCCCCTGTCGAGAGTGATGATGACGAAATGGATAATTTCGGAGGGCCACCGTCTGTGGGAGGAATGAGGTGAGCTAATTTTGCGCATTTTTAGTTTTTCTCTTCATTAATTACCTGTTTTGTTTACTTAAGTATACAGTGCGTTCAACAAATAATTCCAGTATTTCATCGATTTAAAGTTGATATCTAACGGTACTTATTTTTTAAATATGAAAGTTTACCGTTATCTTGTATGCTTCAGTTATGCCAAATTTTGATTATTTAAAATTTACTCAGGGGTTGTATTAAATTTTATAATATATTTATATACAGGGGGCTCCAGAAGTAAGTGCCAAAATTTTAATTATGCATTTAACTTGTCAAAAACAACTTTTGACTAATAATTCTTTCCGCGAAAACGTTTTCTTGTATCTGTGATTAGGTTCTATTCAAATCTCATAGCCCCTCGACCTTTTCAGGCGTATTGTGTGTCCCGCTATTCAAACTTGCCCATTACAACTCCCGTCACTTCCCTGAGCCGTATTTCATTCAGAAACAGAAACTCTTTTGTTCGTTTCTGCAAACGACACATAAGTTCCTTTGCCCTGGTCTTAAAGCCCAATATTTCCTATGTTCTGACTCGGTCCATTTGCTTAGAACCCCTCTGACCACACTGGCCGATATGTCACAGAAAGCCTCCGAATCAATGAAATCTGTTTCGGATCCCTTCCTAGCAACTTCGTATCAGCATATCAAACTTTTCCTCCCATTTGCTCTGATCCTCTATTCCAGTCTCAAATGGCTTATGGAAGTGAAACCTTGGAACCATTTCCAGAGATGGTTCCGAACATCGCCAAAAAGAAGTTTCGTTCGAACAAAATTATATTGTCCCAATCACGGTGCAAATTTTCTTTTGTCCAATTGAGTCTTTTTTCGACGTGTTTTTCAGACACTAGCAGTCTTCACTGTGCTTCGAAATTTCACTTCATGAGCCAGTAAACACCTTTTTATAGTGTCACGCAACACATTTAGACCCTTTTCACGCAAAATCGCTTGTCCGTTACGCACTGATAGACAAGGATTCTGCTCAAACGCCCGTAAAATCACTCTTCCTTTTTCGTACAGAGCCACCAGATCCGGTAGGTCATCGACGTTTTTTCTGCGACCAAGGTCAAACGACATCTGAGGCATTCTGTACAAAGCATCTGAGGAGAAGGGTATCACTACCTACTCAGGCTTAAATTTCCCTTCTACCGGTTTTGAGGACAAAGTTTTGCCATACACGCTCTTATCAAACAGACCGTTTTAACAACACATTTTAATGTTTGATGGGGGCTCCTACCTATTAGGAGTTGGCTATTTTCAGTTTACTTTAAGAATAATAACCGATTTTACTTTTTTTTTTCTGTTTTGACGTAAAATTAACAAAAATCAAATCATTTCCAATTACAATTATCGTTTTCATTACAATTATTCATTTTTCTATTGAACAGTGATGAATCTCGACCCGGCTCTGTCGCTCAGCAGCTGCCGCCTGCCCCTACACCCACACCTTCGGTGCACTCCGTGCATCCGGAGCACCCCCCAGAGCCCCAGCCCGAGGAGCCGGCTCCCGTTGCCGATCAGACCACCCTTCTACAAAACGAAGAAGAAAGTTTCGCTCTAGCTCCTGTCGACGCAAGCGCTTTGAAAGGTAGGAATTTATTGCTTTTATTTTACCCATATTATTACTTTTAAAGTGTGATTTATTACGCGAGTTGCCGGTTATTTATTTTTTTTATTAACCAATCGCCGTTGTACAGGGTGTAAAAGCGACGTTGTGGCAAACTTTCGACACTGACTCCTTTCATCAAAATAAATGACCTAGTAATTTTTTTTAAAACAATTTGAACAATTTTTCAGACGGTTTTTAAGGGTGATCGCAGTCGATTACTAAAAATGTTCGAAGTCATTCGGAAATGACCGTCAAACATTTAAAAAAACGTCGACTGTTTAAGACGACCAATTTTTCCTTCTATTTCAATAATTCCTTTAAAATTAAGGTTTAAAGTTGTGTAACAATTATTTTTCTTTGTGAAAAAAGTTCGAAATTGGTATGTGTCTGGTGGGTTTGGCTGACAAATGGTTCTAGCTGTATTTAAATAGATATTGCTAATGTAATTCAACTTAATATTTGCTTCTATCCGCATGAAGACGACACTGGTCGTGCTTTCATAGTACCTGCAGTACGGGTCGCTTAATTCCATTTTTGGCCACTAGAGCTACAACTTTTAGATTCGCCTTTTCCATAATTGCCTTCTATTGCTGAGAAAGAGTAACTTAATTGCGTTGTTAGACTTACTCAGGTATTACGCTCAAAATTTAGACGCTCCAGTGGCGGAGGTACAGGGCATCGGTGGTATATTTTAATAAATTAAATAGTACGCCACTGCCTTACTCAATAAATAATGAAATTAAAAGACGAATTTGAAAATATCATGATTGTTACCGTAAAGCAGTGGCGTACATTATTTCCCTTAATAGTTTTTAAATTATTAAAATATATATATTTTTTTATTTTTGTAAGTTTAACACCCTGTATCTTTTTAATGAAGCATCCTAGATAAAAACTATATACTTAAAATTCTCCAAAGAATATGAGATTTCATTTTGGGTCACCGTTTGTGAATCACCCTGTATATTAGGAGGAAAAATGTAACTTTTTTGTTGTTTCTGTTTTTTGATTTATTTTGACAGGAGTCAGTTTTGCTCTTATTGCGTCGCTGTTGCACCATGTACACGTATTTTATTGGTTGCTTTAGATTAATTCGCATTAATACAATAATCGATAGTCCTTAATTTAAAATTGTCTCAGGAGCAATATAAACCAAAATGGAAATACACTAGGAACGTCTCCATAAAGATCAGTATTACGTTAAAAGGAATGTTTTAGTTGATTTTAACATTTACGGGACCGTCACTTAATTACATAAAAATGTTTCTGGAAATAAGGAAGGAAATAACTTTAGCTTCATTTCTTCGATTCCTTTATTCATATGTATCTAATACATACCATCGTTGATCTTGCATATGGACATAAGCGACAAAAAAAAATCAACCTGTCTCTTTTTGAATTACAGTGAAAATTGGTTATAACGACATTGCTTTATACGACATATTGGATATAACGACGGAATTTGGATGTCCCGATTTAATCCTATAGAAATACCATATTAAAAATATTGTTTACTACAACACCGTTTGGAGCATTTTGGATTTAGCGACGCGTTTTTATATACATTTACCATAGAATTTGTCGATTATAACAACCAATAGTGATATACGGCCTTAAAGTCAGTGCACCGCTCTTCCTTCCGCTTTTGACACCAGTTAGTAAGTTTAGGACAATTTGTGACTTATCTACGCATACAGTTATATTATATGAATTAATTACCGCTTTCTATCATGATGTCGAAGAGAAAGGTGTTTAATAAAGAAGAAAAATTACATATAATATAGAGATTAAAAACGGAGAAACTAATGCAAGCGATTTTAACAATTTGGAAGGATAGAACATAAATTAAAGTCTCTATTCGTAAACAATTCATTGAAAATGAGGCGTGCGAGATCTTTTGAATACAAAGCAATACATGTACATACTGAAAGATTTGTATTGTAAATTTATCTTTTTTTGTATAAAAATTTTAAATAAAATATATGTAATTGCTTATAACGTCTATGGGTTATAACAACCGTAAACAAACGGTCCCTTGAAGGTCGTTATAACCGATTTTCACTGTAGTACTGTGATATCCATCATACATACCACAAAAAGTTGGCTTGTAATGACCTTTATATTGTTGTCCGGAGAATTTGATATGTAAACATTTGATTCACAATTTATATGTTACGTTTTCACGCTGTAATTATTTTATGATTTCTTATCCAGGATTATAGTTCTGCAAGAATCTACCCTAATACTTTTTTTCTAGTCCAAGATTTACTTATCGTTTTAGGTGCAATATTTGAAATTAACTTGGTACTCTAAAGTTTTTCTTTCTTCTTTCTTCAGAAAGAATGATCTTTCTTGCATTTTTTTCTTCCATTTCCCTTCTTGCCAAAGCCTAATAGTCATTCTTAACTAATAATTAATCATTAGTATACCGCAACAATAAATGCATGACTATAAAAACTGATATTTGTTACCTAAGCAATTAAATTTCACGTATTGCATCTTTCTTTCCCTTTAATATAATTTTGGTAATACGAGAACCCCTTCTAGTCAAGTTTTGTCAAGTAGGACAAATGTTGAGGGTTGTCATATTTCCAATTAGTAATTTTCTTGCTTTATCTGTAGGCCAGGGAAAAGAGCTGGGAAATGACCATTTCGCGACTTGTTTCGGCAAGCTGAATTTATCACTATAGATGCTGAATATTACGTACAATGACATATTAGTTTCCACAGTCGTAAAAACGGGGGAAGATTGTTTACAGGGTGGTTAATTGTATAATTTTTCCGTAAATTCACGTTTTTTGCTTATAACTTTTTTCCTTTCATTTCCACGAGAAAACAGTAAAGTACTTTTTTTTCGTCTTCAAAAGACCTTCAAAACTAGCCCTCGAGTGTCAAAAAATATTGATTAGATCAAAAGTTATAAACAGAAGAAGTTTATTTTTGACTTTTGAATTAAACATTTATAAACTGCGTTATTATTACCAGAACGTTTTGGCATCGCATTCTCTCAAGCGAACGACAGCAAATCCAAAGAAAATGACGATAATATTCATAGTCCTGCCGTTATTGAAAATAATATATTTTAGTCTGTAAATCCGTTGTTTTTTAACTAATCTTGACGATTTTTTTTTAACTTAAAACTCTTCACAAGCTTTGCGAATATGTAGTAATATAATAATTATACCGTGCCACGTGCGTCGTATATTTCATTTTGCAACTAAGACTAAAAAATAAACAAGCATTCCAGGTTGCAAAGAGCGACCGAAAAAAAGCCTAATTTTTCGCCCCTTTGTGAGACCTCGTAAATTTACTCCAAATGTGTGCCAAAAGATAGTCTATGATGAGACTTGAATCGTCTATAAGTTTTAGCTTGAGGCTACATTTCGTTTTCGAGTTTCGGTTGATTAAAGTTGTCATTTTTACATGGATTGTTGGATCGAGGTTACACCGCTAAAAAAAAATCGCTTGTACTTCACATGTGGCATATGTATTCCGAAGTACTTTTTCGCGCTGAGCACGAATTTGCTATTAGAATTGCTTCATCACCCTTCGGTCTTCATGAAATGACTGAAAAGCTTCAGAAAAATGAAGAATTTCGAAGATTCCAAGATTAATTCTTTGACTTCCAAATGACCTGTAGTCATAGAGATTAACGAACCTTTGATTTTAAATCAATGATTTCGTCAACCTTTCTGGGAAAGGTTTCTGAAGACCTTTCCCAGAATCTGAAGTCATAGAGATTAACGAACCTTTGATTTTAAATCAGCGACTTTGAAAACCCTATAACAATCCATGTAAAAATGACAACTTTAATCAACCGTAACTTGAAAACAAAATGCAGCCTCAAGCTAAAACTTATAGACGATTCTAGTCTCATCATAGACTATCTTTTGGCACACATTTGTAGTAAATTTATGAGGTCTCACAAAGAGGCGAAAATTTCGGTCGCTCTTTAAAATTTAAAAAAAAATTATACATTTCAATGTATTATTATGAAATCTACCATGAAAAAAATCAGTGCGATTATGGAAGATGCTCGGGATCGTCTAGACTAATAATTAGTTAATTTGTTTATAAGGCCATAACTTGTAAACTATTCAACTTATTGATTCCAGATTATGTGTGAGTTATTAGACAGTGATAAGAAATGAGAGGATGCGATGCCAAAACGTTCTGATAATAATAACGCAGTTTATAAATGCTTAATTTAAGAGTCATAAATAAACTACTTCTGTTTATAACTTTCGATCTAACGTACTGTACTGTTTTCTCGTGGAAATGAACGGAAAAAAGTTATAAGCGAAAAAACGTGAATTTACTTAAAAATTATACAATTAACCAGCCTATAAACAATCTTCCCCCCATTTTTATGACTGGAAACTAATGTTATTGTACATAATATTTAACATGTATAGTGATAAATTCAGCTTGCCGAAACAAAAAGTCATGTCCAATTCCATATTTCCTGGCCTATGACTAATAAACTTAACGCATGTAATACATAGAGTGGTGATCTAGAACTGTTCTGGTAATAATTGTACAATCAGAACATTTGATTATAAAAAACAAACTAAACATTCAACGAAAGTAAGTGTGGAAACTTTAGAATGTAACTAAAATTGGTACTAAATGGACTAAAAATTCCCAAAATTAATCCAATTTTGTATGTTATGTTAACTAAGAAACTGTAAAAATTGAAGTAAGAACATACTAAACATTTTTTAACTTTTAAAATTATATTAATTTTTCTAACACTGTATTTATAGGACAATTTTTGCTGCGTATTATAACGATTAAGATCCCGAAGAAATATTTGGGCAAAAACCAAAATTCATTGAAACTAATAGAATTTTCTTCTAATGTAAAATGTTTTGGTGTAATATACATTTTGGGGCTACTTATTCGTTACGGAAATCTTGAAATCACCACCCTACGTATGACTCTGTAGTTATGAAATTAGGTGGTGCAAATTTTTTAACACCTCAAACGGGTATAAGAACAAAAATACACCGTTTACGGAAATTAACGTTTATCACGAAGAAAATTAAGAGCAAACAGATCCTTTTCAAATTAAAATTTACACCATCAGACTCTGTCAAACCTTTTACAGTGTTGTCGATAAATTTAACATAAAAAACAGATGAATTCTACCTAGGTCTAACCAAGGCCAAACGGAAAAGGAAGCTCATAGTCGACGAGGTCAAGAACATATCAGGTGAGGAGATGAAGAACCAGTTGAGCGACACCAGCGATATCGTTACGACGCTGGATTTGGCACCGCCCACGAAACGACTGATGCACTGGAAGGAGACCGGAGGGGTGGAAAAACTCTTCGCCTTGCCGGCTAGGCTCATTCCCGCTAGGATCCTGTTTAAGGTTAGTATACGGCAGGTTGCAAGTTATTTTGTTCCACTTCTTTACGGTTATCGTTATCCTGAAGTTTTCCTTCGTTTCAGAACTACCAGCGCCATCTAACCTTACGGGCGATAGGAACCGAGGATTTCGCTATGTTGGGCGACGCAGATTCCTTGGCTTTGGATCAGGTGAGGGACCACGAGGAACAGCCCAGCATGGAAGCGCCGACGCCCGCCAAGAGGGGAAGGAAAAGGAAAATCGTGGAGGAACCGGTAAGTTCTCGAAAATAAATTATCGGTGTTGTATTTATTTATATTTTACGATTTATCTAAAAAAAAAAAAAACAAAATATTTATGTTTGAAAACTCGTTTTTTTAGAGTCGAACACCGCTGCACCAGCCCGAACAGGAGACGCCTCAGCCCATGCTACAACCCGAGGAGTCTCTAGCTGCCATGATGCCGCCTACTCCCCTGGCGCCTCCGACACCCTTACCACCTCAGATACCCTACGGAGCGCCACCAACGCCGCTCCCCCAAACTCCCCTGGTGCCACCCATGACTCCCTTGTTGCCGCACATGGCGGGACAGGAGGAGATGCACCTACCTTCCACGCCGCAGGTCCTGATGCCGCCGCCTACGCCCCAGGGCATGATGTACCCCCAGACGCCGGGATATCCCGTTCCACCGACGCCTTTGCAACATATCGAGGAGATGCCTCACTTACCGCCCGATCAAGTAAGTGCAATGACCGTGACTTCTCTTAATTTACCTATTATCCACCCCTCGTTTGTTTCTTTTTTCACTTAATTTATGTGCATTCCGTCATTTTTTCTTTTAATTTTGTGGAAAAAAGTAAGTACGAAATATTTTGTTCTCATTTCCCGTTGGATGAGCTAGTTTGTCGAAGTGGTGCATTAGAACTATTTTTCTAGCAGCTCTAAAGGGCTAATACACAATTTTATGATTCCAATAAACCTACACGATTTTTGGTTACGATTCGTCAAAAGAGAAATATTTACATTGCTGATACATCGTAACAGGCATATCGATAGATAGATAAAAATTTAGTATCCAAGTAAAAATTTTAAAGTACCCAATACCTGTTGCCTTTTAATTACCCGATACCTGATACCAGATAGTTACCTGATACTCGATAATTACCCGATACCCGGTTATTATTTTATCGGCAAAAGGTCATTTTTTACCTCTTAGATTATTATTAAAACACGTATACACCAAGCAAATGCGAAGCCAAGAACTGCCGTTATTACCAATTTTGTAAGTTGCACTGTAACAAAAGGCCGACCGAGTTCCGTTGTGGAATTGGTGCATTAGAACTATTTTTTTTTAGCAGCTCTAAAGGGCAAACACAGTTTTTTAGGATTCCAATAAACCTACATGATTTGAGGTTTATAATTCGTCAAAAGAGTGAAATGTTTACATTGCTGATCGATCGTAACAGACATAGTGATAGATACCCGCGTACTAGATAAAAATTTGGTATCCAAGTCATAATTTTAAGTACCCAATACCTGTTAATTACCTGTTACCTTTTAATTACCCGATAGTTACCCTATACCTGGTAATTACCTGATACCTGGCAATTACCCGATACCTGGTAATTACACTATACCCAATAATTACCCGATATCCGGTAATTACCAATTACTCGTTAATGTGATAACTTGAGCTAGGGGTTTTCTTCGGCTAGTCCTAAGCGTGTTCGTCGTAAACAAATAAATAAAAAGGTAGGTACGAATAAAAATAAATAAATTTGTGTATTTTATCAGCGAAAGGTAATTTTTTACCCCTTAGAATATTAATACACGTATACACCAAGCAAACGCGAAGCCAATAACTGCCGTTATTATCGGTTTAGTAAGGTACCCTGTAGCGAAAGGTGGCGGCTTTGATCATCCGTCTGAGTGCCAAGCTCTAGTGATAACCGACTACGTCTTGCCACTAATATTATTGGCTGTTGTTGGCACTGCAACTTAGCAATGTAGCAACGTAATAAGATATGACAGAATTACCGATATAAATGTAATAAAGGTTTCTAATTTTCAATGTTTCAGTAAAGACATTATCAATAACCTACTTTGTTATTATTTTGTAGAATTCTAATGGAACATGATAACCAGAAAGATTAAATAATTAAAGTATTTTATGTTTATATTGAATTTACTTACAAAAACGACTACGATGCAACAGATCTCCGTTAATTATGTTATCAATTTTTTTTCAGGTACGTTCTATCCTCCAAGAACAAGAGAGCATAGCTCACATACCCCCGATGACACCCGCTCATACCGCAGAGGACCTTTTGGGCCACGGGATGGCATCGGCGCCTACCCCCCACCATCCCGGCATCGACGCTAACCTGCCCCCCGAGCCGTTGGATAATCTACAGCACGACCTACCCGCCATGGAGAATATGGGTTACGACCAGGTAAGGTTATTTAATTCACGGAAATCGACAAGACGTAAAACGTTTTTCTTTTACAGATGGCGAACATGGGTTACGACGAGCATCTAAGGGCGCAAACACCGAACGGCGGGATGTCCGAGAGGGTGCATTCGCCGTGGACGGGCGACTATGACTTCCCCCATTCGGCCGGACCTGTAAGTGATTCTTCTTTATTGGTCATTTTTTTGAGTGTGTTTTTGAGGTATTGCGTGCGGTTTTGAGGTATTTTTAAAATCAGATAGAATGAAAAATTTTGTACGGTGCGCTTCAAATTAGACGATGTTGGGGCATCGTTGTTTTGGAAGCTGTCGGAGATCGGATATCGGTTAAATCCGATAGTCTGCATTTCTAAAATGTGGCGAATAAAAAAAAAAATGGTAAATTTTAAAATTATCAAATTTCAGAGCATTTAGAAAAAATCGTGTAGTGTTCGGAATGTTTTGAAAGTTATTTCGGGACGTTGAATAAGTTCTCGCTATTTTTTCGTGAAAATTATTGCTTTATAGTAAAAAACAAATTTTTTCCATCTTTGCGTCAACAAATTAATTCTACATCAGAAAAACGACGCGTCTTTTGAGGCTATCCAAAAATCGACCCATTTTTTGGCTTCTTCATAAGAATGGAAGTGCTGAAAGGGTCAACGTCCGGTAAATATGACGGGTGGGGTGAGACTTCTGCGCAGAGCGCACAGATTCGATGTTTTCATTTGTTGAGATTGTGCGGGAACGGCCCATTGTCTCAACCATCACAAAACCTCTCGAACCAGAGAAAGACTGTCAATTGTGATACATACTCCTCACCGTACGCCGTTTGTAACAGTTGATACGTTTCCGTGGCTGTTTTACCGCCGCCTGGTCGAAAACAGCGAGAACTTATTGAACGTGATTTGGTCTATTTTTTTTATAGGCGGAGGAGCAACAGGTGGACGAGACGGACGAGCAGTTCGAGGAGAGGGTTTTGAACAAACGGGCATATCAGATGTTTACGGTGGTCAGGCAGAAACTTCAGCAACAGGACCAGCTGACGTTGTCGGACATGTGCCACCGGAACACCAAAAAACAGGTCGGTTTCACGCCGTACCGTGCGGTTTTTGCTGTAATAAAAATTTTACGATTTTCGCAGGCGGCGCAGAAGTTTTACAGTTTGCTCGTGCTGAAGAAGTTCCAGGTCCTGGAGCTGGAACAAGAGGACGCGTACGAGGAGATCTACGTGACGAAAGGACCCAAATTTGACAACCCGGTATTGTAAATTGCTTTATTTATTACACTTTATAGTTATTTTTCACCTATAAATTTATATTTCATACGACCTTGTACAAAATCTTTATATATATATAATATATTTTGTAACGTTAGAAAGTTATTGTAAATAAACACACTTTTTACTTTGACGTAAATCGGGAACAAAGTATCCAAATTCTCTTTAAGTTTTTACCAAAGTTTACACTTTTATATTTACAACAAAGTTGTCAAGTTGGATTTTTTTTTATTATTGTACATGTACATTTAACATTAAACATTACAGGTTTTGCGTTCGAACGTCCGCTTTGCGAACTGTCGAGTAATTTTTTTATTGTACAGAGTGCCGCTAGGAATTTTACATACTTCTACCGTAAGCAGAGTTCCTTAACGGAAATATTAAATCTCCCATTAAAAAGTGTCTACTTTTACAGGGTCATTTGTAGATTTTGAAAAAAAATTCTTTTCGATACTATATTTGAACAGTTTGTTCAAATTTTCTAATTATTTTGGTGAAACTATACACCGTTGACTGGCATATGACTGACAACCTCAGACAATCGGATATTTCCGAAGATCAGTCGTAAAAAATTTAGAGTTCATATAAAAAAATTCACCCTGTATGCGTTTTTTTTTTTAACATAACTAGGAATTCAAGACAAATGGATAGCGAAAGCTATGTATATGGTATTTTTGTCACTTTTGTTGAATTTTTAATAAATAATAAATTTTGACACTGGAAATTCAGCTTAACGGGGCTTCATAGCAAATAGGCAACCAGCAATACATTTTTATAGATTTTATTGAGACAGTTTGTCTAAATATGAATTAATTCACAAATTGCAGACTTTCCTCCATTCTAATGCAGATTTTCTATAAAATGAAGTTAGTTTGAAACTCGAGTTACTTTTTGTTGTAAAGAAATTTGTAATTTGCCGCTTTTCAACATGCAAATTACAAATTTATTTACACCGAAAAGTAATTTGAGTTTCAAACCAAGTCCATTTTATAGAAAATCTTCATTAGAATGGAGGAAAGTCTGTGATTTGTGGATTAATTCATATTTAGACAAACTGTCTAAATAAAATCTATAAAAATGTATTCCTGGTTGCCTATTTGCTATAGAGCCCTCTTAAAATAAAACATTTAACCTAGCTATTAAATAAAAGCAAACTTTTTAATTATAATTAGTTATTTTGTCTAATTTCCAGGGCAGTCTTTAATAATTTTTATTATTTATCATTACAACTAAAAAATCGAACAAATATTCCGTTGTTCTAAACTTTCTCATACGTTTTTGAATTTACGAAATAAATTTGTGTACAATAAGGAAAAACCATAAAACAAAATTAAAAAATAAGGCAAATTCATAAGTGTATGAAAAAATTTAAAATAAACAGAATTTTCGTTACTTTTTTTGTTTTTTTACTACTTGGGATGTCAATAAAAACCAAACCACACAAAGCAAAGAAAAAAGTTTTTTATTTTTAGAAACTACATATGCCATTTTGAAACGTTATTTGAAAAATTATATCTTTTAAATGACAACAATTATTGTCGATACACTCTTGAAGGTTTTCACGGAAGCCCGCCTTTCCTCTATGGACCATCTGTTGCGGAATCACGGCAATTTCTTATGCCTGCTTTTAATCCTTCCAAGTTCTGTGGTCGAGGTTTAAAAACTCGCGATTTGAGGTATCCCCAAAGAAAAAAATTGCAGGGGGACAAATTATTCCGATTACGGAAGGCACGCTATGTCGCTATTATGTTCGCTATTTCTAATGAACTCCTCGACTGCAAAAGCGCTTTTCGCACTGGTCAAAGCCATGTCGATAACTGAAAATGCACAGCGTTGTCGCTTCCGCAAACCGAGCAATGACTATTTGAAATCGTGCCTATCATTGTGTCGCATCCTGTACATCTAGTTAAAAATAATAGATTTTGTTTCTAATAACAAAAAATTAAAAATGATTAAATACTGCCCTGAAAATTGGACGAAATGGCAGACGAATGTAATTGAAGCAAAAACTATCCGCAATAAAAAAGTTTGCTGTTAGCAATTTCGTTAAATACTGATTTTTGTGTTGAATTTTGAGTTCTAGTCAAAACTGTTTATTTGTAAAAAATTCAAGTTTGACAAAAATGTGAAATACAGCGCTTTCATTGCCCATTTGTCCTAGTCCTAGTTGCATTAAAAAAAAAAATTGCATACAGGGTGAATTTTTTTATAAGACCGGCCCTGGAATTTCTGAATGTCTGAGAATGTCTGTCGAATGCCAGCCAACAGTGTATAGTATGATCATTTGATAACGAATTCTATTTATTGTAGAAGTATGTAAAATTCCCTTCGACTCACCCTGTATTAAAAAAAAAAACATTCAATGGTAATTTTTTTAATATATATTTTTTCATAAATTTAACATTTAATAAACTTATATTATGTTTTTTGCGAAATCAAAAGCATGATATAATTTTTCTTTCCAACGATATGTAACTTGTTACACATTTTAAGAAAAAATGGTTAAAAAAATATATTGAGTGGCTGTGAAAAAAAAAAGACAAAAATAACTTTTTGCGATCGTTGAAAAATGTAGGAAGAACGAAGTAATAAAAATGCATATTTTTTAAATGATCGATGGGAAAAGTAGATATAAAAAATTAATTTACATTCAAAAAGGTTCATACATAATTAATATATTTGTTTAAATTTGGGAAAGCTTGAGTTAATTTTTTTACACCTAATTACGACTCCTCCTGTATATTAATTGGGAACTTAAAAATTGCAATCACAGTAATGTATAGATTACAAAATGCAATGCAATACTTCTCTTCCTCGTTAGAAAAAAATTGTTTAATTATATTTTTTACACATTTATATTTCTACAAATGGCTACTTTATATTTTCAAGAATTTTTTATCCACCTTATACCTTAAAAATGGCATTATTTTTCATTTAAATATCAAATTAGCTAATTTATAGCAGAAATATAGCCACAATTTCAGTATCGTCCACCATATAATTTCCTGTCCACGTCTTCAAAAAAATTTAAATTTTAAGGAATGTTCATACACAGACTGAATAGCTAATGCGTCAGACCGCACGTTAAATGCTGGTAATTGGCAATTCAAAAAGGCATCCAACAATAAAATTAGGCTCTACTCGATAGTGTGGCAGTGTTGCTAAGTAATAATTGGGCATACATATAAATGGCATTTGTGTTAAATACTAAATAAAATAAATCAAGTTATATGCATCGATAAAAAAAATGTACAAAATAAATCCGTGCGTGCACGTGACAACATTGCCAAACCGGTGTTGCTAGGATAAGCGTAGGCATCGTCTGTCGGCAATTCGAAAATTTAAAACTGCCGTCCTATTCCAGACGCGGTCTGTTGCGTTAGCTATCTAGTCTGTGGTTCATATAACAAAATGTTTTTTAAGATATGTGTTCTCCGATTTTAACACTTTATTATGTCGCAATTTCTATACCATTAAATGTTTAATGTTAATTGTAATTTATATTTTTGTTTTTCTAGTGGTTTGACTGTTTTACAAATATGTCGTAACTTTTATTTATACTTATAACTTTATTAATCGTTTCACTGCTTTTATTTTTACATACCTTTTTGTGGTGGAAGGAATTTGATGTAATTCTGTGAAACAGTCAAATACTTTTAACGATGTAAGCGGACTTTGCCTGAAATATCCTTTTAACAATTAGAATACGATGCAAAACGTCAATTTATTTTTGTACATATTTATGAAACTTTGTTTTGGATTGTTTTCTATCGATCTCTTGAATGTTTTGGGCAGGTTTCCTGGTTTTTTTTTCTACGATTGTTAATTATGTATATTGTTATTTACTATTTTTATATAAATTTTAAATAACAAGATAGATTTTAAGTATTACGTTTAAGATTTAGGGATTATTATTTAAACGTTTATCATATTTCCATTGTAAATTCATCTACATTGTTAGGTTTAGTTTTGATGCAGATTTGATAACTAAAAGTAATGTTTAATATTGTTACTACATTAATAGTCTTTATAGTAAATTAATATGCCAACAATAAACAGTCTTTGTTTATTTTTGCAGCTCTGTAATATCGGAAAGCTAGTTTGTCATTTTTTAACCAATTGTTTGTAAAAAAAATTATAATAAAAAATGTCTCAAACTATGACTTTCAGTCAACGACTCAAGCTGAAGTTTCATTAAAAAGTACAGGATAGTGCCGTTTTTATTGCGATTTACTTCATTAATAAAAATTTTTTAATATCTGCTGACTTACCACATTGACAAGATGAAAACTTTTTTGGAACTGCTGATTTCACCGATAGCTCTGTGCCTTTTTGGTAATCCTATATAACACACACTACAGACATAATTAAAACTAAAGTAAAACTGATGTTTACCTAAAATTAGACTAGCAATTTTTCTGTCTTACAATAAAAAACGGGAAGAAGCGCTATGCACCTCTTTTTGTAGTATGTAACTCGAGAACGATTCCAGAGGTTCTCAATAAGTTTTAACAATTTTGATTATTATTCATTTTAAGTGCTGTTTTGCATGAAAACTGATAAATTCGAAACTGGCCTATGTCTGACAATTCTGTTGATTTCCCTAAGTAAATATGTTCATACCTAGATCCGATAAATTGCATGCTTCGACCTGGCGGTCGAGAACCAGTGATGGCAAAATACAGGGAAAGGGAGTGTAGAAATCACTAGTGTTACGCCTACTTAGAACAGGTTCAGATTAAGTAATATTTCCTGTATTAAATAATATAATCTTTTCAAAATCTGTCCGTGAAGAATGTAACAGACATAAAAATTGTGTATGGGACGATCCATGTCAACCGGGTCAGTGCTATGACCATAATTTGTAGTAACCAAAAAAAATCAACCAAGAGCTCATTTTAAAGCTTAGTGCATCTACTTTCAAATGCCGAGTGGGCCTTTGCAAAATTCAATATGGTGCCTGAATATTGATTTGTAATTGATATTTTTGAGGTTAGAAACAACTGAGACGTGCCAACTTAATTCTGGAGGATAAAATACATTGGAAAGCATATACAGGGTGGCCGCAAATTTCACCGACAACATTTGACTGCATATTCACGACGATAAATAAATACGATCTACAAAAATGTTAAATCAAAAATGTTTGGTTTTTGAGTTACAAGCCTCCAAAGTTGTCAAAAATAAAATTGGCGATCGGTAAAAGGGTTATGAAGTTGTTAATTAAATCAGTTTTATTTTTGACAACTTTGAAAGGTCTGTAACTCAATAACCAAAAAGTTTTTATTGAACTTTTTTTTCATAGATCGTATTTATTTATCGTTGTCAATATGCAGTGAAACGTCGGTGAAACTTGTGGACATCCTGTATAGCACTATATGGACAAAATATTTTTTGGTTTTAAATTTTTTTTCAGAGCCTTCGGGCGCCATATTGGATTTTGCGCACTCAGCCGTAAGCTTTAAAATGAGCCCTTTGTTGATTTTTCTTGGTTATTCCAAGTTATGGTCGTAGCACTGATTCGGTTGACATGACTTAAAATCCCACATTGGCAAATTTACCTCTAATTTTTCTTAACCTTTATTAAAAAAAAATTTCCGATCATTTCCCGTTCAAGAGATATAGAAGTGTATATACAAGGAAAAACACTGGTTCGATCAAGTCTGTTACTGATTTTATAGGGTTGCCATTGAACAGAAGATACTTTCACAAAGTTTGTGGTCATTATTGACATTTATCTCTGTAAAACTGTATCGCTAATTTGAAATTTCCCAAACTTCCCCAAAAAACAAAAATAAATCTACTTTTTCCATATTCATTTTTTTTTTAAATGCTATAAATTTGCACAAAAATTTAACGTCGATAATGAATGTAAATGTTGAGAGTATCTTGTTTTCCACGACATCGCCGACAAAATCAGTAACAGACTTGATCGAACCAGTGTTTTATCGGTATATATCGTTTTATATCTTTTGAACGGAAAGCGATATCGAAAAACTTAGTTAATAAAAGTTGTTGGGAAAAATGATAACTTTTATTTGATGTAACTGTGTGAAATTGAGAGAAATAATTTTGAGGGCATCATAATCTTTAGGGTTCTCATCTCAAGACGGAATTTTACGTCAAATACTTATAATGCCATGAAGATCCCTTCTTACGGTTTCCTGTTTCCATTTTTTTGCAATGGCAGCCAACTATGAGCTCTGGGTCACTATGTATGTGGAATATTGGGACAAGGCGAATAAGAATAGAAAAATAGAGGCAAACTGATTTATTAAAAAAAAAGAACACGATTAGTGCCAAAATGCAATATTAATGTGTAAACGAGGCTAATTAGTAATAAATTATGAAACTAAAACTAATCGTATAATTCTCCGCTTTCCATGGCCTGCTGATAGTTCTTCCCTCCTCTCTGTTCCGCGTCGAGTTTAATCATGTCGTCGATCCTCAAAATGGTAATAGCCGCTTCCGTAGCGAACTTCAACGACTTAATTTTCGACATGGTCGGCTCAAGCACGCCCGCCTTCTTGTTATCCCGAACGGTACCGTTGATAAGATCGAGACCGACGTATTTCAGATGAGCGTGATCCTTTTTGGTCTGGCTCGAATTCTGGTAGGCCCTCAGTTTTGCCACCAAGTCCGTGGCGTCCTGAGCGGCGTTCACCGCGAGGGTCTTCGGTATTATGAGGAGGCTCTTCGCGAACTCGGCGATGGCCAGCTGTTCTCTAGAACTCAACGTAGTGGCGAAATTTTCCAAGTAGATAGAAAGGGCGGCCTCGACGGAACCTCCGCCGGTCACTACGCTCTTAGATTCCAGCACTCTTTTGACGACGCACAGGGCGTCGTGAACGGAACGCTCCATTTCGTCGCAGTAGAAGTCGTTGGGGCCTCGGAGGATGATCGAGGCCGCGGTGCGGGCCTTCGGTCTGAAAAATCAATAAAAAATTCAATACTCGACACCAGCCGTCGCATGGATTGAAATCTGGCGATCGAGCAGGCCATGCAACTGGACGAGTTAAATTGTAGTTAAATGTTTGGCATTTATTACTAGGCCTCCATATAAATATGACCCCCATCCCAACGTACACCCCCTGTATAAAATATATATTTTTTTACGAGCAGGACGTCGCCGTTACTAAATGTTTATGTAAACTGAGTGGCTAACATACCCTTTAATGATTATAAGCTCGTCGTCGGAGATACGTTCTTGAACCACCTCCGCCGCCTCGCCTACCATACTCGAGTCGAACGATTCCTCACCTACGAAAACATAAGACGTCAACTCCCGACTAGAATAAGAAAAAAAAATAATCACCTTCCATATTAGTAAGGGATGTTAGGAATGTGGCTCCTGTGGCTTTAGCGATACGTTTCAGATCTGCTTTCTTCACTCTCCTCACACCCATGGCACCGTGCTCGACAAAGTATTTCAGACACAAATCGTCGATTCCCCCAGATACGAGGATTACGTTGACGCCTGTCGCTAGGATTTTCTGGATACGTTCTTTGGTGATGTCAAGTTCCCTTGTACGGATCCCTTCTAATTTGTCAGGATCGTTTATTAGAACCTGAATATGAAACGGTTTTTTAACAATTGTCGACACAATAAACTGTTCAAAAATTGCCACAATATTTGATTTTTGTGGGGCCGTTTTATATGTTACAATAAATTTTTGAAATGGGTTAATTTGCTAATAGAAAGAATTTTGTGAACAATTGAGTACAAAAATTGGTAATGTAATATGGGTTTAAATAAGAGAAAAAAAGAAAGGATTACCTGCACCCCCATCTTCATTTTGGCCTTTTGCAAAGAAAAATCTAAGCAAGCTACTTTGGCGTTGACGATTTTCTTGGGCATAGCCTGACTGGCCACAGTGCAGTTCAAGGCATAGCCTTGTACGAGGAAACTTTCCCTGGCGCTTTTACCGTGTGCCTTTAGGACATTCACCGCTTTTATAGGATACATAGCGTTTCCTCTTACATCGTTGACTTTGACGGCATTGGCAGCATCAACCACCATTGCGGAGAAAAAGTCTGCGTCACTGTGATGTTATTAAGGAAATGACATAATTTTTGTAAATAAATTTTTAATATTTATGATTCCCATCATTTTGTAATAGAAGAGTCATAATGAAAACATATAAATTCTGTGTAAATGGATTTACCAAATAATTCGAATAAACTGAAAATTGGTTCCAAAAAAAAACCTGACAAATAAAAAAACATTTATACTCTCTTCGATATCAGACTGAAAAGGATACGCTCCAATAATCTTTGAACTCATGGAAGTTTTAGCAACATTGATGATGCATTCTTTTCCGAGCTCTTCAACTGGAATTGTAAGATGGTCTTGTATATACCGGCAGGCTTCTTTACAAGCTAACCTATATCCGCTGATTATTGACGTTGGATGAATTTTTTGCTTTACCAATTCATCTGCATTCTGAAAAAAAAACATGGTACATATCCACAAGTGGCTCAACATTGAATCTTTTTAAAGTTTTAGTCCTAGAGGGTGTTAGTCGAACTATAGTGCTGCACCAATATAAACAATTCTAAAAAACTTTATTTCACTGTTCTCATATCATACTATCATACTTATTTGTACAATTTACCAACCAATAAATTATCAATGGAGACTTTAGTAGTCAATATTTAAATATTTAAAAAAAGTGCCACACCTTATGTGTTTATATGTACTTACAAATCTCAAAAGAAATTTGCCAACTAATAAATGTTAACAACTTTTCCTTAAAGAAAAAAGAACAAGTAAAATTTTATATCAGTACCTTTAGTAACTCTGCTGCGATTATAACGACAGATGTGGTACCATCTCCAACTTCTTCATCCTGAAGTTGAGCCAATTCCACAAGCACTCTCGCGGCGGGGTGTTCTACTTCCAAAAGACGTAGAATAGTGGCCCCATCATTCGTAACAGTTACGTCTCCTATATCGTCTACTAACATTTTGTCTAGACCCACAGGACCTAGAGAGCTCTTTACTATGTTTGCAATAGTTGCCGCTGCCATTACTAAAGAAAATTAATAACACGTTATCTTTTGAATTAAATATTTTGTCTAATTCTTATACATTTGTAAATTGTACCGCGTGACATTGCTATTTCGTTTAGTTTAAATTGGTTAACATAGAATATATAGTAACAAAAATTTGTTGTATTTACCATTTTGAGCGCGTACCGGAGTTCCCGATGTTCGGGAACCGGCAACTGATAAAGGGCTTGCTAAAATCGACATTTTTTAACACATAAGTTTTTAGACTGGAACTAAGTAACCACGAAATATTTTACTTTACAAGAACAACCACAAACCACAGAACATGTAGCGCAGAAACACCAGTTTGAGGTAGGATCACAAACATCTAGATTGCGTAGTTTATTAATTATGCCACACGGCGTGGTACTAAAAATGGCTGATTTACTAAGATCCACTAAACTTTCAGTCAGTGTGGATCACTTTGAGTACTGTTAAAAGTATGTCTCCAATTGCACTAGAACAAAGTTTCGACCAGCGTTTCTGTATCTATGAATTTGCGCTAATCGTTTCAATCCAGGGACGTAATTAGGGGTGTTCATTGCCCACCTAAAAATATGCTGTCCCATCCAAATAAGGATGAAGATTTTTCATTGATTTTGAAAATATGGCAAAACGTGTAAGAATGTTTCATTTTTGTCTATTAAAGCAGTTCGGGAAAGTGGTATGAAGCAGGGTAATTTGCGTAGGTTTCTCATTTTCTTTTGGAAGTCGGAAGGTTAAACAGTACAAGACGATGGCTCACTGGTTCTGTCCTGCCCAATCATTAGCTCTATAAGCCCTTCAATTAAGCAAAGATGTGCAAATTCTTAAAAACTCTCTAGAAGCAGACTAAAATTTCAAATGCCGAATATAACCCCAATTTTACTAATGCGCTGGTGTGTGACATACCTATTCCAATTAAAATTAAGATAACGCACCCAAAATAATGTTTTATTAAACTTTTTCTTCCTACATAAAAATATAGTTTATATTTTAAAAAATTATAAAACATCTTTAATTCAATAAGAAATCAGTCACCATTTTATTAAATTCCCGAGCATATTTTAAATGAATGTTATGTTTACCTTCTGGAAATCTGTGCAACCTAAAACAAAAATCAAAATTACAATTATAATATTTGAAAAAGAAGACGGATATTACTTAGCGTTGCTTATGCGAGACATTAAATATTCTGGATGCCCAGCAGCAAGCATTGGATCTTTGTCACCGTGCAAAATAAAAGTGGGGCATTTTATATTTTGTAAATCGTTTTTGCAGATGTCTCCCCCATTTATCTGAATGTTCTTAAGTGTGTCGCACCAACCGTTCGACATATCCTGTAGGCCCCTTTCTGTGTACAATTTTATAAGGGGTTCTTTCATTCTTTCTGACCAATTATTAATATCTCTGATCTCTTAAAAAATTCAGTATATTAATTAAATGGTAAAAAATTCAATTTGAAAAGGATACAACAGTTTTTGTCAAAACATGCCACTGAAAATGGGTAGGTATCCAATTTAAAATACATTACACATACAGATCTCTCCTATATTTGTCTCCGTTTTTTTAAGATATTAAAAAATAAAATAGTTTATGTGAACACGTATTTCTAAAATTAAACTTTTTGGACTAAAACTTATGCCCTAATTTCTTACCTTCATAATAACGTACTTCTTCCGGTAAAACATAAGAAGTTGCACCCCATACTACTAATTTTTCTACATGTTCTGGATATTTAGAACTTAAAATCAAACTGGATTTGGCGCCATCACTCCATCCCAATAAAGAAAATTTGTTAATATCCAACTTCTAAAAGCAAATCTTGAATGCGCAGCTTTGGATAATCGAATGAAAAAAATTACCTTCATAAATTTAAATGCTACTTCTGCGTCATTTTTGTAAACATCTAAATTAAAATTTCTGTTTGGAGGTCGACTACGGCCATACCCAGGAGGTTCCCATACTACGATTGTAAATTTTTCCCTATCCAATTCTTCAATCTGAGGTTTAAAATCAGTCCAAATTGTTCCCATAGCTCCAGGAAAGCATAGAATTTTTTTCTCTCCATTTCCAACTTTTATATAATTTATAGTTTGTCCATCAACATCAATCTTTTGTTCCTAAAAATGAAGAGAAGGGCACCTTTATGAGGACACCTTTGCCGAGGTACTTGTATTTTTTACAGAAATGCTCAGTAAGTTGTATTTAGAAATGGGGATAAGCTTAATGGCAGGTACCTAGTACTTTTACATAGTAAATAATTTGAGTTACCTTCTCCCTGCTGATATTTCTTATAAAGTTTTTAATAGGAAAGTATCTATTATATAGGCGTAAATTTATAGCTCTAATTGGCAAAACCATCATTTACAATGCATCCATATCAACTATATTTTTTATCGAAAGTTAACAAGTTAAAATCCGTCATATTTGTATAATCACTGATGTGTGATTGGAATTGGATGAACATCACTGATGATATAAAAAAATAAACCTTTCTTAATAAAAAGGTCTAAAGGTCATTCATAAGTCATGTCATGACGTAACAGTTCACCAGTTCAGTACAATCTATTGTCTCTGGTTCAGTAGTTCACATTACTTTACCAGTGTTGCCGTTGCCAACGTTGCAACAAAATATTCCTCTCCATGATGGACAAACCCAAGATCTCTAAAAGAAGTCCTTTAGCGACTGGGTCAATCCCCTACTTTAGGATAAAATGGGAACAACGTTTTCGGTACATAGTGAAATACATACTTATGTAACACCATATGAGTAAATAAATTACTCATATGTATATACTCATACCTTAGAGCATATACTACTGGAAACAGCGTTCTAGTGGTCGAGAATGTAGAGGAGGTTTAGAGAGAGAGAGGTAAAGGAGGGCATTTGCTATTTCTCTCTAGTAACACGCAATCGCGTGCTGCTAGAGAGACATAGCAAATACTGCTATACCTCTCTCTCTCTCTAAATCTCCGCTACACTCTCGTCCACTGAGACGCTGCCTCCAGTTTCCAGTAGTATATGCTCTAAGGCTAAGATAACAACACATGTATGTAACAGTACTCATTTCACTGGCGGTACATGGTCAATCTAGGAACTTTAATTCCTAGATAGGTCAATCTAGGAACTTAATATTATGTAGAAGGTAGAAGGTCTGCCTATACTACAGGAAATAATTTGGCCGCAGACATACTGAACATACTGAGAAAGTTAAGGTAGTATAGCCATCACAAAATATAATAATAGAAGGTAGCCGCTTTCAGATGCATGTCCGTCTTTCTTATCGACTGCAAAACAGTACTTTTATTAACTAACCAATAACATTGTTTATACACGACTATTGTATAATGTACCCATTATACGTCTGTTTGCTCGACCTTAATAATACCCATTAATCACGGCAGTGATTAATGAGTCATTAATCACTACTGTCAGATGCTTCCTTAATTTAGCTATAATATTATATTGTTCTGCTACAAACAATCCGTTTTTAAAATTTTATCGTGTAAACCACTAAATATTTTCAATTGAGTGCTGTACATATAAAAAAAAATTAAAGAAGTGAATTTTCCTAGACCGGATTCGAACCCGGGACTCGCGGTTGGAAGGGAAAGAGCATCTACACTGAGCCATCAGCGACTTCATTTGTGCGAGTCGTATATCTGTTTCTTAACATACCATGTTTTCCGAAACATTTCAAAAAAAACTTCAACAAAAATATTTAGTAGTCGTGGATAAAGTATAGTATTCTACTCCCGTATAATGGGTATTATTCACTCGGTGATTTAGGCCACTCGCCTGCGGCTCGTGGCCGTAAACTTCACCTCGTGAATAATACCCATCATTATACGCTCGTTGAATAATATACTATTTTAGAAGATCTTCTAAAAACAGTGCCAATAAGCAATAAGGAGACATACCGATCACAACAGCTTGAAGCCTACATTTGCAGTAGGCATTAGATTCTAGACAGAAATATTGTCACAAATAGTAGAATTTTTCAATTATGGTTACTGTACCAATAAATTAACAGCAAGGACAATAATAATAAAAATACAATCATTTTGTAAAAATTATTTCTAGGAAATATGAATTTACCGCCCGATTTATTTCTGTATAACATGGTTCGTCGGCAATACAGGACAATTGGCTTCTACATCATGGCCTGTTTTAGGTTTAAAAAAATTACTGCCGTTTAAAATTGTTAATATGTGGATATTTTTAGAAAAAAACTCATTTTTAAATTTTAAATTCTCACATGGTCCCCTTTCTACTTCTTTGGTATGCAACATAAAATACACAAGAGTGATAGAGTTCAAACAGCGTCTAGTGTTAGTACAATATTTTTAGTTGACGATCTTTTTACAGTTTTGTTTTATATTTATAAATAGGTACAAACATTAGTTAATAATTAATATTTGAATTTGCTTGACGCCTAGTTTGATCCCTGTTTAGGGATTTTTTTTTAACACGATTGGCCACTGGCCACTATCTACTATGTACAACACACGACTGACGTGACGTTTGAAATTATGAGGTTATAAGGAAACCCTTCTGTTGTTATTTTCAGTTGTGTGTAACATGGCGATATATTCGTCTCGTCTCGTACAAAAACTAATATGTTTCCTAATCGTTCTATCCATTAATCCTCTCTCGTCCACTTATGTACCGGGTACGGAATTTGCGCCCGAATTTAATTCATTGAAACAAATATCAGTTATTGACAGTTTTATTCACGATGAGGACTACAAAAAGGTGTTATTCGAAGTGCGCGGTAGGAATATATACAATGGCATGCAAATTAAGATTACGAAAAGTAAATCTGAAAGAAATACTGAGTGTGAGGACTCCATCGCGAATTACAACGTAAGTGAACTATCAACTGACGAGTTTAAAACGGCACAGTATGAGTTAACAGTACCAAATAGTGTAGGGGGTATTATTTACCTTTGTTTACCACGCCAAGTTAAGGAAAGCAGTGAACTTATTCCTCCCAGTTTATTTAAAAGTGGGTTTTTAAAGTGGTATCATCAGGGACCTAATGTAACTCTTAACTTAACCAGCAGCGAAAGTCGGAAGAAACTGTAAGTATTTCAAATTCGTAAAAAAAAATCTATCTGTAACATTGATCATTGATCACTGATCAGACACAAATACCTAAATCAAAGTTATCGGTGCATTTTGTGAAGATTGTAAAAATCTCGATAAAAGTTTAAACAATTCTTATTTGTTAAGTATCTTTCCTGGGCCATTCTCAAGAAAATATGTTGTTCCTCGATTTTGTTTACATTTTTGACTTGAGTAAATAGCAAGCAATATTTAATCATTTCTCTAATCGGTTTTATCGATATTATTATTATTGTTTTTTTATATTTAAAGCAATACTATGAGTGTGTAGGTATGTAAAGTTTGAAAAAGTAGTTTACTTACCAGATAAATTCTTGCACTAAAAAAATAACCTAGTGTAGGTAATAATACATGTGCACAATAGATACTGTGTAATAGAAGATTGCTGAAATGTATAAGTAAAATCAAGTATGTTAAATATATAATTTAACTAAACCCCATCCTGACCTAAGCTATTCTAATATTAGTTAATGTTAATCGATTTTCAAATATGTACCTGAAACTTAAATTTAATTAGAATTCGATGTGCTGTGGAAGGAGTAAGAGATATAATAACAGTAACGAAGTTATTAGAATTGTAAACATAATATGCATTACATTGTGCCAATAACTATAATTTTGTTTTTAATTTATATTTCCACGATTCATTCTTCCTCGTTATCTCTATTATGAAAGTGACCTTGCATAATATCTATAGTGATTTTAAGGCTTTCGTTGCGTAGGGGTTTTGATAGCGGGTCCGCCCCCACAGAGCATAGACCGAGAACAACAAGAAATTGTTCTTAGCCTTGTTTTAGACCATCTCTAATGCAACTGATTTATTAAGTGATAACATTTTGCGTTTACGCTTTAATTAAAATGTATCATCGGCTGTAGGTACTTAACGAAATTATATGCTAAAAGTAATAAAAACAAAATTGTTTTTAACTTCGTTTTTGTCAAATCTTTCGTTGTTTGAGGAATAAAATAGTGTCTAAAGAGTAGAGGTGTCTAATTATCACTGTTTCGCGCTAAATGTAAACATTTTTTACGTAAGTGGGAAATGAGAAGCCATTTTAACAGACGTATATAAGTGAAATAGTAAAATTTAAGGCTTCTCGTCGTTTATTTTTTCTGAACGTTGTTATCAAATGGTTTGTGGTTGTTATTTAATTGAAATGTTGAAAGTATGTGTACCGTTCTCAGTCACGTCATTTGTATTCATTTTTAAATGCAATATGTACAAATAATGTCTGGGTCTTAGACTTGAAAGTACTGGGTTGCCTACATATAATATTAAATTTATTTTTTTAATATTACATATACATATATTTTTTATAGATATGGCTTGTTACATGAAAATTTTCTTTATTTTGATATCAAGACAACATGCCTTTATCACTAGGTTTATCCTTGGTGATTTTTGAGATATGACTCAAATAAAAAACCGGGACCTATTTTGTAATAAAAATAGTACGAAAATTTACTGAAAAATGTGTTCAAAATTAATTAAAATGTTCCATTAAAATAATATATCTTTCCTCGAAATTCAAAGTCTGTAGTTACAATTCGTGACGTGGGAAATCCTGAGACAACATGATGTCATAGACAATCTAACAATAAGAAAACGTTTGGAAATGTGGAATATAAATAAATAGAAAACTGTTTCAAACGAATAATTACTTAGAGGTGTTGAGTTTATAGTTTTATTTAATGGAAACGTAATTATTATTGTTTTGAAATTAAATAAAACATTTTGCGAGCTGTCGATGTTTTCTGAGACAAATGGTGTAATAAAAATCGATAAATCGAATGAACGTTTTGTTTGTCTCGAGCTCACTAGAAAATTATAGAAATATCTAAGATTACGGTCATTGCGATAAAACATATTGTTAAAAAACAATTACAATTTAGGTAGTTGTATTATCAGGCTTTATTCCAAGATTTCAATGAACAGTTTTAACGGTATTTCTGCCATTCAGTAAACAATATTTAGTAACTAGGTCGTAGTTACATGATTGCTTTGAAATCGCTAAGATCTCCCAACTTCTCATTCATTCATACAATCGATTTGGTTGACATTGTTGGACGATAAAAGAAAGTGAAAGTTGTGTAATTTCATTCTTGTGCACCTATGCATATTTTAGTATCGTTTGGAGTTTGTGAATAATTCTATTTTAGTTGAACATAGGTATCTCGCAAACCAAGTTATTTTTATTTGTCTCGGCGAAATCGTTTTCCTTTAAATTGTGCAACCTTATCCCACTTTCCTATCACTGATCATTTGAATCTACAGAAATGTTTGTTTTGGAATAAAAAATGGTCCTTTTTCTTGAAAATAAAGGCTAAAATAGCAGACAGCACGGCAGTGTAGACTGCAAGTTGTTCCGAGTTTCTGTTTATTTTCGGAACTACTAATTCGTTTTTTTTTTGCTTTAAATATGTACATATTTTTAAATAAAAGATCTGTTGCCTTCAATGACAGCCACATTTATTTTTTCGTATCACATGCTAATATTAAATTGCAATTAAACAACTTATAGAAATCAATAATTATTAAATTTTTGTAATGATTAATGTACCAATTAATTCTATTTTTTAAAGTTGCAAAAGTGTGTATACCATTATCTTTAAACAGATAAACAATAAAAGTATGTGTTTATTTCGAAAGATATTGTATGTCCTGTATTTTCTCAGATATCTTAGGGTCGATTTTGCTCATCCCGACTAGTCGCCACTGTATCTCGACTCAAATGATGTCCGACTAATGTAGGCTGTATATAACTGCGTATCAATTTAAAACAATTATTAAACCAAAAGGAATTATTATTATAGAGTTGTAAAAGATATGTAGCGTATTTTTTGTGCTAAACTATGTATTTTATAAAAATACCAGACGGTCTTATTTATTCGATATAACATAATAATTTTTGTAGTTGAATAAAATTAATAGACCAGGGCGGACCTGTCGAAATATCAAACTTCAAAAAAGGGTAAAATAATCAAGTTTTTTGGATAATTTTTTAAAAATATTTTAATTGCTCCGAGGGCATTCTAATGTTGGTAAAAAAAAAACTTTAGAGTATAATAAAACAACACACAACAAAGCTTAATAAATTTTTTATTATTTAGTTTTTGGGAAAATATTTACCTACTTTCAAAATAGCATTATCATTGTTGTCATGACAAAAAGGTTTTAATGTTCATTCAAACAAAAGCTTAATCAGAATGTTACAATTTTTGCCCAAAAAATGCCTGATACTGGAAATTCTTAATCAAAGTACTACTGTTAATGAATGAAATGAATGACATTTGAAGTTAATTCAATTATTTTTGTTCAAATGGACATTCAAAACTTATTGTAATCTTCCCGTATTCCTTGAAACCTTATTAAGAAATTTTGAAATCTTCTTTTAATTTCTAATAATCCTATTGAAATCTTAAATAATCATTGAAATCTACTAAAATAACTGAAATCTCCTGAAATGTTTTATAATCTGTTGAAAGATATTGTAATCTTGATTTTTTATATGAAATTTGTAATCTTTTTTGAATTGATATGGAAATCTGCAGATACATTACAAGAGATTTCAGAAATTTTGGATCTTCGTATGTTTTTTTCCTTAGCGGATTGCCCTTCGGCACACACCAATCACACTATATAGGTTTCTGTGGCATCTTTTGGAAATTGAGGTAGGGGGTGGGGGGGTGGGGGGCGTTGTATAACGACTACATCGACGAAATTCGTTAGCTGATTACACAGATTACAGCGAGGATTACATATAAGATTACATAGATTACAGATAGATTACATAGATTACAGATAAGATTACATATATTACAGATGAGATTACGTAGATTACAGATAAAATTTCATAGATTTCAATTTTAAAGAGATTCTTAGATGATTACAAAGTGTCAAAAGGATAAATATTAAAACGTCTTAATTACACGGAGATTGCAAAGATTTCAGAAACGATTACATAAGATTCCAGGGCAAACGTACGAAGATTACATCAGCGGATCGCCCCTCGGTCTGCTCTGTAATTTGACGGAAACATTGTTGAATCCGTATTTTCATATCGTCTGCCGTTGTTGGAGGCATTCTATATACTTGTTCTGAGACATATCCCCACAAAAAGAAGTCCATCGGCGTCAGATCAGGGGATCTGGCCGGCCACACAATCGGACAACCACGGCCAATCCACCGATTTCTCTTCCAGTTGTTTAAGTAATTTCGTACATTTATGTGAAAATGTGGCGGGGCTCCGTCATGTTGAAACCAGAAAGAATTTCTTAGTGTTAAATTTAAATTTTCTAAAAACAGCAGCAATTCATTTTCTAAAAAATTTAAATAGATTTCACCAGTGAGATGATCCTCGAAAAAATAAGGGCCTATCACGTGAGTACCAATTATTCCACCCCAAAAATTTATAGACCACTTATTTTGGTGATCAATTTAGCGAACCCAGTGAGGGTTTTCTACTGAATAAAAGTGCATATTAGGTATGGCGATTAATCACACCGTTACTTTTAAAAGTTGCTTAATCGGAAAACAGCACTTTATCTATAAAATTGGGATCATCCCTAATCCTGTTTAACATCAAAATAGAAAAGTTTTCCCTGCTGTTAAAATCCCGATCATAAAGTTGCTGATGTAATTCCATATGATAGGCGTGATATTTATGCTGTTTCAAAATTCTCTTGACGCTAGTGCGGTCTATACCTAAGCTTCTCTCAATTTCTCTAGTACTTGTTTGTGGATTTTCTTGTACAGTTAGTAATACTGCTAGTTGATTTTCTTCATTTGTTACTGGTTTGTTAACCAACTACCTATTGTACGTTTTCTGAATGCAACACTTCCTGTCTCTTCAAATCGGTTCAATAATGAGCGAAAAGCTTCAGGCCTTGGTTTTTTTCTCGTTTTCCGGATATCGTGCCGCATACACTCTACTAGCTAATAACGGATTTCTTTGACATTCGTATAGAACTGATATCATATTGATCATTTCTTGTGTACTTAAACTCATTTTGAAAACCTACTTTTACAGAACTGTCAACTACTTAATTGTCAAAGACAAAATGTTACAATCGTCATAGCCCTCTTACTAAATGTTGAAGTTTTGGTTGTTATTTCAGTTTGTTTCAGTCGTTCTCTGAAAAATCAAAGTTTTCCGATGATTTCCTAAGAAAGTATTTTATTGAAGGGTATCATGTGCCATATTTTTTGAAAGCTGGTTTTATTGCCTTTAACATGGGCAAATAAAATTTAGGGTGTTCCATTTAAAAAAATTGACTTTCGAGTGAAATAGTCAAGCTCCATCACCCTGTATACTAGTCAGTGATTTTTGAACCAGTCAAGATTCATTATTATACCCAAGGATATGGTACATTTTGTACCAGGTTTTGTTTTTTGACAACCTTTTTAGATGGGGGAGGAATTTGATTGATTTGGGGGTAGTTTTTCAAGTTTAAGCGCCATTTTCTCTAAAACTATAAATTTTAGACCCATCAACCGTTATATCAAAAACATCGTAGTAATGGGTAGAATTCATTTTACGATTCAAATACAGGGTGTTCAATTTAAAAAAAAAATGTTTGGTTTGCCACGGACTTTTGTGTGCACCCTGTATAATGAAAATATTTTTAGAATATGGATCTCTTAACTATGCACCTCGTGACAAAAAATTATTTCATAATTCCTCGTCGTTCAGGCGTAATCTTCCACCCCATCTTGGTTGCACCACCCTGTATATTTCAACACTCTGAATATGAATGTATTTAGTTATAATTATTTTAAATAATTTTTGTATAAAAAAAATATATATGTATTTGGAAATAATTTTTTTTGTTAAATACAGATAAAATTAAGAAAAAATAGTACTTTATATCTGAAAAAAATTAAATTGCAAATTGATAAATGTAATCTTATTGTTTAAAAATAAAAAAAAAGAGTATTACTTAACTTTAAAAATTTACTGTGGCCGTCCTAATCAACCGATTTTAATATTTTAAAAACCATTTGAAAGGTTGAGCGGTCTTTCCTATGTGAAAAAATTTTCACATATCTAGACGGTTTATTTGAGTCTGTGCAACATTTTTAGAAATTTGATGATGTTGCGGACTTCGCCCAGATCTAGGGATCTACACTTTTATTATGTGAGTTGTACTGAAGGCAATCCAGAAAAAAATTGCTTGCTCCCTCTCACATCCACCTCAAAACAGATCCGCCCTGGTTTATAAAGACTTCATTTCCAGAGCAGTTTATTGGCAGTATTGGCACTTTCACACAGTCTATTTGTACGACAGAATAAATTATTATTGTTCATTTACTTATCACATGTTTATATTTTATGTTATACAATAAATACTTATGTTTTATTACAGGAAATAAAATTTAAGAAAGTTCTATTGATTATTCCATTATATTTCCATAAATCTTATAAATGTTTCAATAAATTTAATGTTGAAATTTAAAAATTTCTGATAATTTTTTTACCCGTCTTTGTCTACTTATGACGTAGCTAGATTGTAAAATCATTTATTTTATCAAACGTCTAGACTAGACCTCTAGACAGAGGAGAACCGACAGGAAAAATTTTTAAGGCTTGCAGAAACACATTTTCGTGACACAATTATAGTAGGACACACTATTGTATATACTAGGTCTGTTCAGGAAATAACCGAACTTTTTGATTTTCGCGCTAATAGAGACATTTAGTGATATGCAGTTGGCAACACTGCGTTGCTCATAACCGCCCCTGTAACCACATGTTCTTGGATTGTTGATATCTCACTTAGTTTTCGTGATATTGTTATTTGCGTGCGTTTTTCTATAACAGGGGAAAACTATTTTCTGTACAGTATATTTAGAAACGCCATACATGTTATATTTTAATCAGTTCTGATACACTTACAGCAAAAATATTGAATTTTGAAACCTCCAAATAATTTGGACTTTTTTGCAAAAGTTAATTACTTTAAATATCTATTATGTTGAACCATTGATACATTTATATTGCGTGGTATGATATTGATGTGTTTATTATGTATACTTACGTTACAATTTCATAGCACGTACTTGCAAAAAAATGCACAACACAATTGTAATATAATATCTCTTATCCAAGGATTTATATTGAAAAGCAACATTACAGTTAAGTAAGGCAAATGTTTGTTTTGAAGACTTAGACATACCTAACCGAGTACCTAAACTAGGTATAATGTATTATTCTTTGTGTTTACATGGCAGGAAATTGTGATTTCTTGCAGTTTTGTTTTAATAGATGCCTAAGCTGCATTACGGGGGCGTTTATATGCGCAATTTTTTGTCCAGAATTTCTAGAAAATTTAAGCAAGTTACAAACAATATTTCTACACTCTACCAGTTATATAAGATTGCTTCAATACATTCAAAATAAGGAAAAAATCATATTTTACTACGAGTTTTTACTATAAACATAATCACATCCCACAGAATGCTTTTAGAAACTATTAACACATGCATTAATCACAATTATTGAGTATCTTCACAAATTTCCTGTAGAAAACAGAAAAAGTACATTTCCTGATGTTTACACGTTTTCTGTGATCTTTCATTGCGAAAAATTAAACGAAGTTGCCTTAGTTTAGAGTTACGCTTCGTCATTTCCTGGATGAATTTCTTGTCTATAAAACGCCGACCCTTAATCTGTACCATCGTACCACTGTTTGAAAGATCACCATTTTATACTGGTACAAAGTTTTTCAATGGTCTCCCATATAGTGTTAAAAATTAATCAAATGTTTGTAAAAAAGGAATTAAAAGCATAAATGATATGTGCAGTTAGAGGTTGATTTTTTCTGCTTACTCTGTGTAGTTATCTTATGAGTTATTTAATTATTATGTTAATATATGTGTACCTATTATGTAAATTGGTATAATCATATTTTCTTTGCCTGTGCTATATTATTATTTTTATTGTTTTTTTTTTTCAAATGAAATGGCATATTTTTGCACTATCAAATATCCTGTTCAAAAGACCTATTATAGCAAATATTAAATTCAAGTCGTACCGTTTCAGCAGTGCCTTTTGTTTTTTACATTGACGAAAATTTTAAATCTCTCCGAAATTAAATGAAACAAATGGAAAAGTTATAAGCTCGGTTATAAGGGTGACTTCAATAGAACACGATGAATGTATTTCGGTGCCTTTATCGTGTATCAAAGATTATAAATATTTATTGTTTAATTAATTATGTTTAATATAATATTTACAATAAATATTATACGTTTTATTCACTTTGTCAACCAGGCAAATAGCTTATATTAAAATTTATAAATATAAATAAAATTGTCTTCTAATTGTATGCCATGCTTTAATGCAATTTACCAACCATTTAAAATATATACAGCGTGTCTCTAAAGTACATACCTTCAATCGAGCTGTGTATTTTTTTGCATATTAAACAGGATGTTATGAAATTTGCGGACACGGACTGTGGGATCATATTAAGCTAGATAAGATGATAAAAAAGTGTCTTGATGTGTCTTGAAATGATTTTTCAATCAGACCAGTATTTTTCAAGATATAGCAGTATCAAATATCCAAAGATAATAAAAATATATATTTATAAATTTCAATTTTCAATCATTAGATAAACAATTACGACAAACGAGTTACAACAATTGTTCAAAATATCCACCGTCTGCTTCAGCCCGTTGTGCTCCTGCTCGAATGGAGTTGCGTGTCACCTCTGGTGTTATTTTCTGTATTGATTGAAATAGGCGTTTCTTCAATTCATTCAAATTTGCCACTGGTGTTCTGTACACCAACGTTTTTAGGAAGCTCCAAAAGAAAATATCACATGGCGTTAGGTCTGCAGAACGAGGTGGCCAAGCAAATGGACCGCCTGTGCCAAGCCAACACACCTTGACCTTATTAGCTTAACATGATCCCACTGTCCGTGTCCGCGAACTTCGTAACACCCTATATACATTTAAAGCAAAAAATGTACCTCTGTTTATTTAGTAGCCTGTGTTGATTGTCATCTACATTAAAAGAATTTATATAAACTGAAAGAAGAAAAATCTAGCACTTGGCATATTGTTTTTGAGTTTATATTAATTACAAAAGATACAGCACTTTATGACTTGACACCATACCAAAGACGATACTTTTCTGCCACACGAAAAAAGTTATTGGGATTCTTGCAGCAGTTTTGAGTTCTTCGAAATTTTAAGATATTTTGTGCGTTTGAATGAGCCGTACAGGGTGATTCACAAATGGTGAATTTTAAGAGGAGTCTTTCCTATAAAGTTTTTATCTAGGACGCTTCGTTAAAAAGATACAGGGTATTACACTTAAAAAAATATTTTTATTTTTTTTAAATAATTTAAAATCTGGTATGTGAAATAATTTGAAATTGGGCACATGTATTTATGTAAATATTGTCGAAAATCTGAAGCCTTTTTCTAAAATTTAGATACTTCAGTGGCGGAGATATAGGGTATCGGTGGCATATTTTTCTATATAAAATAGTACACCACTGCTTTATGGTAACAACCAATATTTTCGGATTCGTCTTTCAATTTTCTACAAATTACTACTCTCTTATGTTTTTCGAAAAAAGCCTGATTTTCAAGTAAAACATAAAAAACCAACTGAAAACAGTTATACTTATAAATGACATGACAAACACTAATCATTCGGTTATTTATTCGAATAAAGAAATTAATAATATTAGTCATCATTTTAATGATTTTAAAATAAAATTTAAATGCTCAAAATTATCTCAATTTCCACGAACACAGGCGCGACATCTTTTTAGTAACGAAAATGTAATTTATTCGAAATTCATTGTTGTTTGATTCTGATTCTGAAAGCATTATTTATTCTTTCTTCTAACTGCTCAGGTTAATTTGTTCACTGTATACCAGCCGTTTAACAGCACCCCACAAAAATAAATCGAGTGGGTTGAGGTCCGGTGTTTTCAGTTCGACTGGATCCGAGGGGTGTGCCACTCAGCAGTAAAACGTACACCTACTTAAAATACTTAAAATACTTAAAATTACCTTGCTACTTACCAGTAATTTTCATAATTTATTGATATAATTTCGTAATTTCAGTAATTTATAGATTTGTTCTGATACTTTTTGTAATTTTTAAATATACTTTCGTAATTTTCGTACTTTGTAGACTTTTCCACATACTTATAAGAATTAATAGACTTCTTCAAATAATTTTTGTAATTCTGTTATAATTTTTAATAATGTATGCAATTTCATAAGCCAATTATAATTTTGAAAAAAGGAAAACATTTGTTTTTACAAGTAACTGCATTTATTTGCATACTTCTTTGAAAATATTAGATAATTTTATTAGTTGGGAGTAATTTAAAAAAAAATATTTGAATTAGCTAAAATAACACTTACAATAGAGTAAAAAAACTACAAAAGCTAATAATAATTAATAAATCTTTAGGTAAAACATTTCGAGTGTAATTCGACGATAATGGTTGGTGTATTAATCCACAGAGTAATGAGTTTTCCACAATATATATTTACAGTGTGTTCCCGAATGGGGTACCGCACTTTTGTAAACTTTTTTATTGATTTTTGAGAAAAAGTTATTCTTGATAAAAAATTTTGCTTATCTTGGGAAATCATTGACAGTAATCAAATTTATAATAAAACATTCCAGGCTTCCAAAATATTTCAAAATGTGAAATTTTCCCTATGCAAAGTGCCTTTAAATTTTGTTTTCATTAAAAACTGTATTTAATAAATTTGTTCGGGTACTCAAGAAATGCTTAAATGTGGGATTTAGTAAAAAAAAAGGATACCTAATCCCATTTTGCAACTGAAAAGACGCCGCAATTTTTAACTATCTTACATACCATATAATTACTATGGATATTTCCTTATTAATGTCAAAGTCAACATATTTATTTTTATTAACTGCCTAGAATAATTTTTATTAATAATGCTAACCCTGGAGCAACAAATCTACCTTATGGTGTTATATAATCGGTGGTTTCATATCAATATGCAAAAAAAAATTTTGATGAAAAGTATACAAATGTAGAGCAGATCGCAAGCTAATTATAAAATTTGATACCACTGGTGATGTAAAGAATATTGAAAATATAAAAAAAGAATACAATGATAACGATGTTGCTACTGTTATAGTTATAAACTCTGTACAAGACAATCCAGGAAAAAGTCAGAAAACATAGATATTAGTTGATCTCATATTCAAAAAATTTTAGAATGCTACTTTAATTATAAATTGCTTGATGGAGATGATGGTCGTCGTTTGGACTTTTGTTTAACAATGGGCGAGAAATTGAAAACATATTCTTTCATCACAATATTTTACTTAATGACGAATCAACATTCACAACTAATGACGTGGTTCCCTCTCAAAATTGTAGATACTGGGCTAAAAATGTTCAAAAAAATAAATGTCTGGTGTGGCATAACGTATCATAAAATAATTGGTCCTTACTTTTTGGAAGAAAATCTTAATCAAAATTCGTATTTGAAAACTTTCAAATATTTTTTTTTTGGCAGAACTAGATAGCGAAAGGAGTGACCGCAAAAAAGCCATTTTTCGGCCTGTTTTTGAGACTTTGACAGGGGCGACAGGGAAAATCCTAAAAATATTCTAAAAATATCCAAATACTCGTCATGAAAAATGAAAATGAGCATCACTTTCAGTTTTTCGAAAATTTCCAAAAATCACCTTTATTTAGGGGTTGAAAAGACAAAAAAAGTGAACAAATTAAGAATCATCAACCGTTGTAAAACCCCGAATATTTCTATGTTATTATAAAAATAATATTATGAACGTGAAAATATCTAATTTCATATTTGATACGGTCTTGTCCGAATTGAAAATCAACCCATAATATCCCTAAAGGGGTGAAATCATCCCCTAAACGCCTACAAATGCAAAAAAAATATATTAAAAGTTACAACTATTTTCTTTTTCTTTTATACGTTTATGGTTGAACTTAGAGGTGGTTTTTCCCTCATTTAGGGATATTTTCCTTCGGATTTAGTGATTGTGAGTTATTAACGTATAAAAGAAAAAGAAAAAAAGTTGTAACTTTTAATATATTTTTAGCATTTTTTGGCGTTTAGGGGATGATTTCACCCGTTTAGGGATATTAAGGGTTGATTTTCAATCCGGAGAAGACCGTATCAAATACGAAATTAGATATTTTCACGTTCATAATATTATTTTGATAACAACATAGAAATATTTGGGGTTTTACAACTGTTGATGATTGTTAATTTGTTCACTTTTTTTGTCTTTTCAACCTCTAAATAAGGGTGATTTTCGAAAATTTTCGAAAAACTGAAAGTAATGCTCATTTTCATTTTTCGTGACAAGTTTTTGGATATTTTTAAGATTTTTCCTGTCGCCTCTGTCAAAGTCTCAAAAAACAGGCGGATTTTGCGGTCACTCTTTGAATTCAGAAGAAAACTCATATTTCAACACAACGGATGCTCTTTAAGCAAAAAATGGACAAGGAATTGATAAAGAGATTAGAAAAATGTGTGTTACTTAAAGGTTTACAAATTGAATAGGACTTGCTTCATTGTTGGTGTTAATTTCAGTTCTAATTTGTTATTTCTATTTTTTTTAATTAGAAAAGCTACTGTTATTTGGTTTTCAGGCTATTTTTATATTATATTAAATTTAAAATAAAAGTTTACAATTTTTTACAATTATTTCTATGCCGTCATACTTTATTATNTTTTTTTAATTAGAAAAGCTACTTTTATTTGGTTTTCAGGCTATTTTTATATTATATTAAATTTAAAATAAAAGTTTACAATTTTTTACAATTATTTCTATGCCGTCATACTTTATTATTTTCCCAATAAACTACTCTTCATCATAAAATTTCTCAATATTTTTTATCGGTTACTTCCATTACTAATTTAGAAACACAATTTGTTTTATTAGTAAGATTTTTACTTTTATTGTTATTTTCCACACAAATTTTTGTTATAAACAAACTAGACTGTTTTTTTCAACAGTACCTAGGTAGGTAAATGTAGGCAAAGTAGCAGAAGTTAGTCCGTATGAAATGTTTTTAATCACACCATTTTATTTAAGTACTTTCAGTAATTTTAAAGAATAATTTTAAAAATCTTTGTACTCTATCAGGTAATTTTTTGTACTTTTTGTAATTTAATATGTACTTTTTGTAATTTCATAAATACTTTTTGTAATTTTTGTAATTTACCAAAGAATTTGGTAATTTTTATACTTTAATAAATAATTTCTATATTTTTAAAGTAATTTTAAATTATAATATCTCAAACGTACACCAAACATTACTTGTGGTTTCTACAAAACGGTGCCACATGCCACACATCTCCAGAAACAATTCAATTACTGCATGAGATATTCCTGGTAGTGTAATTTCCCGTTTCGATGATCAAAATTGGCCGTCCTGATAATGTGATTCAACGCCGTTGGACTCTCTTTCGGGTTATGCCAACAATTCCACGACCATCCACTCCTTAAAGGATGAAAAACACCTGTTTTCTATTAAAATTACTGCGTGTTTGAATTTGGGTACAGCCTTTACGTCTAACCAAAGGTTGTCGTATTTTCACACACATTTTTTATTGTATTTTGATGTAAATTAGACTATACCTATCGTTACAACTACTTAAGTTATTTTTTTCTTTGTTGCAGGTCTTTGCAAAGAAGACAAGTTCCCAGTGACCAAAACACTTTGCGTGTTATGGGCATCAGATTGGAGGCGGCGTACAAGGAACCCGACTTCGACGACAATGGTGTGCCAATTCTTCTCGCCAGTCAGGAGCATACCATCCGTCTCTTTGGTGAGGGTTTCACGAGAGACATGATGATCACGTTTACTACCGATACCGGAAACTACAGCATGCACTGTGCCTTGCCAGCTGTAAGGGGTTTTCCTGTAAGTAAACAACAAGTCCTACAAAGTATTTAGAAATTACTTGGCGTATCACGGTACAATAATTCTGTTTCCTTGTTCGTTTTCTTTTTGTCTTATACCGTCAAGATATTAGAATTATTTCAAAAAGCCAAAGTATTAACTTTTGTATCGGAAAAACCTAATTGAAACAAATTTTCGTTGTGGTCCTGAAGCGACTGAAGTTAGACTTTTCCTTTAAACGTTGCTATTTTATCTGACGTATTTTTTTACGTAAAACAAAGTGACCTACACAAATTGTAACAGACAACTTAGTAGCAACGCAACGTGACAAATGCGTTATCTCATTTTTTCAGATCGAAAAGGAGGATGTCTTCGTCAATCACACTGTCAAGGTGAAAATCAACCTGCCCCCAATCCCCTTAGACACGGACGGGTTCTTCTTGTGCGTCAAACAAGGCAACTCGACCTCCTTGTTCATTCACCAGGGCGCCGAATATTGGCTCCAAATCAAAACCTACGAGAAACTTATTCCAACGTGGGCCAGCATTGTTATCATCATAGTTTGCCTTTCGTTTTCTTCCCTCTTCTCTGGTCTTAACTTGGGGCTGATGTCTATGGATAAGACCGAGCTGAAGATATTGTGCAATACAGGTGAGTTAATTTTTTATTTATAGTCCCCTGAACGAACCGTCGTATACTGAGGAACATTCATTTGTTGAATAGCCCAAATCGTGAGCCTTTTGTATAGCTTTGACTAATATTTGGTTAGTATGCTTTCAATTCTTGCGATATGCACCATCCACACCATACGCCACCTTATTTACACACGTGCGTGCTGAGTTGTTCACACCGTACTGCATTTGTTTACATTTTGTCATCGTCTTGTTGAGCTGTCTTAACAATTTTAGTATAACCACGTGGTTCTATTTTAGATGCAGTGTTATATAAATTCCGATCCACGACTAACCTTGATCCGACCAGAAGAATTATAATTGAGCATTAAAACATCAGATTTTACGGCTAGTTCTATTAATTCTCTAAAAACACATGCATAAAATTTATCATTTGACGTCGAATTGTAATTGTAATAATAGCATTAAAAGTATTAAGAGGTCTAAACAGATTTAATCATTGGAATTACGTATGTAATTACCTGCTGTTGGGGGCAATTTTGAAGCTTATTACAGCTTGACAGTGTATTTTATGCGTTGAAGTACAATTTCTCCTTCCAAAATTGTAAATATTTTACTGTTTTCCATCGCATCTATCTGATTTTTTAACTTAGCAACAATACACCCCAAGGAAAGAAAAACTAGAGCAACTTATAATACAGGGTGTTAAAAAAAGAGTGTAAAATATTTAAGGAGGTAATAGTATGAACCAAAATAAGCAGAAAAGTCTCAATAAACATGGGTCCGCAAAGTAACGGTTGCGGAGATATGGAATGTTTTATGTTTTTTAGCCCCTTTTTTTATTTTGCAAAAACGTTGTGTATTTTCTTATAATAGTTGGTTGATGTTTAGTGAAATAAACAGTACGTATTTGACAGTTGTTCTCAGTGCACAAGTTTTCTTTCGCTATGGCTGGTTACTCTAACGCAGAATTAACAGACATGCATTTCATGTATGGTCGTGCTAATGGGAACGCCACCGAAGCGCGACGTCTTTATGTTGACGCTTATCCAAATCGCCAGATTCCTTCACAACGCATGTTTGGAAGAATTCACCAAAGATTGCGTGATACCGGTTCCTTGAGCAAACAGTGCCATTTATCCGGAAGACCAAGGTCGGTATCCACTCCTAGAGCAGAAGAAGAAATTCTAGCACTGGTAGAGCAGAATCCAGGTACGAGTGTGCGGAGAATATCAGCCGAGGTAGGAATTAGTGGTCCTCTTGTTTGGAGAATCCTTCACGAGCAACTGCTTTATCCATACCATGTGCAACGAGTACAGGCCTTAAATCCAATAAATGATCATCAAGCACGTTTGGTTTTTTGCCGCTGGTTTCTACGTCATGATGCTGAAGACCCTCGTTTTCTTGCAAACATTCTTTTTACTGATGAGGCCGGGTTCACAAGAAATGGAGTGTTTAATTTTCACAATACGCATATTTGGGCCGACGAAAATCCTCATGCTCTAATAGAATCTGGACATCAGGCACGTTTTTCATTAAACATTTGGATGGGTATTGTAGGTGACAGGTTTCTAGGTCCTGTTGTTTTACCAAACCGATTAACAGGCGCTGCTTACCTCAACTTTCTGCAGAACACACTGTATGAGTTTTTGGAAGACATTCCTTTGAATCAGAGGCAACAAATGTGGTTCCAGCATGATGGTGCTCCAGCTCATTTTTCCATGGCCGTTAGAGAGCATTTACACCAAACTTTTCCACATAGATGGGTAGGAAGGGCCGGACCTGTTTTATGGCCTCCAAGATCGCCTGATCTGAACCCTCTAGATTTCTTTGTTTGGGGATATTTGAAGACATTAGTGTATGGTACTCCTGTAAATAGCCTGGAAGAGCTGCAGCTACGGATTAATCAAAAGTGTCAAGAAATCCAAACCAAGGAGGGTGTTTTCGAAAGAGTTCGAATATCGTTGAGACGAAGATGTCGTGCCTGCTTGGAAATGGACGGAGGGCACTTTGAACATCTTCTGTAACTTTGTTTTTTGTTTGTTAAAAGCTTCCTTTGTCGGTTTATTCCTAATAAAATAAAATGTTTGAAAAACGAATAGTGGTCAATATCTCCGCAACCGTTACTTTGCGGACCCATGTTTATTAAGACTTTTCTGCTTATCTTGGTTCATACTATTACCTCCTGAAATATTTTACACTTTTTTTAGCACCCTGTATTATAATATCCTGTCGCCTTAGCTAATTAACATTATAACTCCCTTGATACATAAACATTCCATTTTAGGAACATCGAGAGAACGCAAGTTCGCGCAGACCATCCAACCCGTAAGGGCCCACGGAAACTACCTGCTGTGCTCCATCCTGTTGGGTAACGTCTTCGTCAATTCCATTTTCACCATCCTCCTGGACGACCTCACGTCCGGCCTCATAGCCGTCATCTTCTCCACGTTGGCCATCGTCATGTTCGGCGAAATCACACCGCAGGCCGTCTGCTCGCGCCACGGGTTGGCTATCGGCGCCAGGACCATCTGGATCACCAAGTTCGTCATGGTCCTCACCTTCCCCCTCTCTTATCCCATAGCTAAGTTCTTGGATTGCGCGCTTGGCGAGGAAATCGGTAACGTCTACACTAGGGAGCGTCTGAAGGAGCTGGTCAGGGTGAGTGATCTGTTTTTATTATTATTTGACGGCATAGTTATTTCCGGTAAAAGTTTGGTGTTTGGTTTTGAGCGGTTTTTGTAGAAGACAGGAAAGCATCTCTACGAAGGATATTTGTGCCTGATTTGAATGAAAAATATTAAACCACAGCGCCAAAATTGTTACGAATAAGCTTAGCAACTTTGACCTTGATAATATGACGCATGATAGAGAGGTTCAGTTGCTGGAGTGATAGGAGTATTGGATTGATGCATAAGTTCATTGTATTTTTATTTAATTCAAAGCTTTTTGTTTTTAATAAACAAAATGCATCAAGGAAATGTTCTTCTCCATTACTTACACTTGCCTGACAACGATCTACCAGTTTTTCTATTCCATGTCTGAACAAATTCTGTCTGTGGTTTGGAAGTGAAGAATTTTCCAAACCAATTTTGAAGCGCCACGTCATGATTTAAGTAGGTTCCTCAAAGGTTATTGGATAGAGAGAGGAAATGATGGAAATCTGATAGCAAAATCATTTGATGATGTCTTCTTGTTGTTTTTCTTGAATTGCAGCCTCAAGACTACCCAGTTGTTCGTAATAAACCTCAGCAGTGATGGTTACATTCCTCAAAAACAGTTCTTAGTAGACGACGTCTTTTTCGTCCTTCTGTTCTTGGTGTTGACGTAAACGCATTATTTTTCATCACCAGTAACAATCGGTGACAAAGACGGTTGATGTTGACGAAGACGAGATGACGAGCCAGCAGAAAGGCATGAATGTTGACTCGTCAATTTTTATCGCTTTTGTTCAAAGCAAACACCATCCTACACTGAATTTTTGAACTTGGCCCAATGGTCGACTGGACACAGATATGAATCATTATGAATTAAAGCCTTCAAACGGTCTTCATCAGATGATCTTCCTGAATGTGGTAAATGTCGAAAAAAATTGAAACAAGGACGTCATTTCCGAGCTGTACTTTTCCCAATGTCTCGATATGTTCATAAATTTTAGCATTGAGAATATTGTAAAAAAAATCGATAAGTTTTTTCCTCGAGTGTTGCTTTCGGTGTGCAGCAAAATAAAACTCTCCCTCAACGGTAAAATAAAAGTATTTTTATTGAAAACAAAGTTAGTGAAAAAGAAGTGTTGTCGGGGCGAGCGTTAGCTGGAGAGTCGTCGTGGTGTGGAGTCCCTCGCAGGTATAAGTATCTGGTCCTTGGCGCCGATCTGTCGTGGACTTTTTCCTGGAACCCTGGTGCGTCCCGCGTCTGTTCCTTGTCCTTGCAACTGTTAGAGCGGTCCGGGCGGCCTCAGGCTGGCGCTCTTAACATAATACTTAAAATTCTTCTTCTTTTTCGATATTTGAACATGAAGAAAATGTGGATTTTTGCGAAAAAAAAATTTCAATTAAAAAAAATAAAAGATGCAAAATTTATCCTTTAATTAATTTTTATGAAAAGTTGCAATTTGAATCATTCGAATCGCAATGAAAGAAAAATCCCAGCGGTTTGAACTCTTCAGGGTTTCTTTGGGATACTTGGAGATTAAAAAAAAAGAAAATGTCCTTAATCTATTAGTTATTTGTAATTATCTCAAGTTTAGCGAAAACCCTTAAATATGTAATTTTTTATCTTTTTTTTAACCAATTTTCTTGCATCAAAAAAATGTTTTTATCAAAAAACGATAAGAACGTTTATATTTTTTCTATGATCACTAGTTACCGAGTAATTAATTTATCAAAGCCAGAAATGTAATTTTAAATCATCGTGCAAAATTCTTGAACAGCTCAAAGTAAAGAGAATGAATCAAACTAAAAGTGCTGATCTTGGATCTTTTGAAAGGGAAGCTAATTTTTTTTCCGCTGAACTTCTTAAAGGTAGTCAACAATAAACATTTTTGACTTTCAGATCCTGAAACTAGAAATTTCAAGCCTCAAATTGCTTTTTTTTTCGTTGTTCTACGACTATTTTTCTCCAAACTACAGCCTTTTGAAAATTGCCTAAAAAATTAGGGATTTTTTTTGATAACTGTTCTAATCAAGGCAAGTGCCGTCTCATACGTCTTTTATATTTGAAATTTCCGTATTTTATTAAGTACTTCTCGGTCACCTAAAAATTTCAAAGAACCTCTGGACTTAGTTCTTCCAGTACTATCGAACAAGCAAGAAAAAAAACTGTATGGGACATGCCCATTACTAGATATGTCAGTTAGGGTACTACGAATTGTATAATCGGTTGAAGTTTATAGAAATTACTCTGTTTACGTCACGTTGCGGGTATGCCAATTGTAAACAACGCAAAGGTTAAGATTACGGAGGTACGTGAATCATTCATATTAATAATAACGTTCGGTATAAATGTAGATATAGCACACGCTGTAATAAACACCCATATTTATTCGTATTTACCATTTTTATCTATACGATAGAGGTAAATAGTGGGCCGATGCCGACACTTTTCGTATTTCCTGAAGAGATGAACATGCACGGTGTCCCATTTTAAATAAGGCATTGGATCCGGCTGGCCGGATCAAAGTGACCTTGCCTTGACTGGCTGGGACATAACGATCTTACTTTAACTGAATGAGGCGGGGCAGCAAACAGGGTTGTCCTATGTCGTTAACTTGATTTGACCTTGAAAGAACTTTCAAGCTTGACCTCTAGGTTATGGTCAAGGTCATCATCGTATGATCCTACCAAACCATAACTCTTTCAACTAGAATGTTTCAGCGTATGTGCTGTCCCGAAAAATATCACAGTATCTTATATTGTACTAATCATATGCTTTTTAGAAAGGTATGTACCGAATGTTTTATAAAAATGACACAGATGAACTTTGATTTTATTTATCCCTTCAGTTTTCTAAATTTTTTATTGAAATCTTTTCATGAAAAGTTATATAGTTACTAACCAGACGTTTTTTTTGAAAATCCATATACTGGATGTTCTACATAATTCACTCAGGTCTGAATTACGTGCAATTTTTTTTCTTTTCACTTTTAACTTTGTCTTTATTTATGGTATTTTAATGAAAAATTGTATATTTATTAACCAGATGTCTTTTTGAAACTTTATACTAATGTTCCACAAAATGATGCGTTTACTAACAGCTGCCTTTTTGAAAATTTACATACTGTATGTTACGTAAAACTAACCCAGGTTAGAATGGACCGAGAGTAGATATTTAGTTATCTTTTTAATTTATTTCTCGAAAAATGTTGTATAAGCCTTCTTTAAATACTTCGATGTTAAGTTTATTGTTTGAAATAGTAAGCCAATTAATTTTCCAGTGTTGAAATTGTTTACGAGTTTCCACTATCTTTATCTTCACCATGCCATGTCTTAAAAACTTTTATGCTAATTCCATTTGACTCAATCACCGTCTATAATTTATTTTGAACAAATTTTACTTCGACTCTTTACTGACGTCATCAAAGAGCCCTCTCAACAATCTTTTACAGAATGAGAGAACAGATTCCAATCACCCTGTATATTGAATTATACGCCAAGATGAAATTTTAATTGATCGTCGACTTAATGCGTTTAATCGTTATTTTTGTATGTATTGGCCTCCCAAAAAAAAATATAATAAGTCAATTTATCTTCCGCAGACGTTGCAGATGTCGTGCGTTATGAATGTTATGATGATGGTTGAGTCAATATATGAGCACGTATTTGTGTCAGTGATAAGCGTGCCCAATGAAATTCCTGGGAACATGAGTGGGTGAATACTTGATATCGTTAAAAAATAATTCTCTTTGCTAATGCCTAAACTCCACGAATAAAATGTATGAATCAGTGTATAATCTTTCCTAAGTCAGTTGTATGCATAAAAACGCCCAGCAATAAAAATTAATGAGTTTCATAGGCGTCCCTAAAAAAGTTTTTTGCTAAAGGTAAAAAATTATATAATTTGTATATAATGTGTAGAAAATTTCTATTATATGTTCATTTGGCCAACAGTATATTTTAATTATTTATGTATTCAAACAATTTTGTTATATTTATGGTAAATTTCGATTTGTTCCGTTTCAAAAGGTCTCCAAAATGCCATGTGGTAATAATATTAGTAAACAAAATATCCCTCTTATTTCTCCCTTTCGCAATTATTGTAATGCGAATGATTAATAGGAGGTGCCTATAATAAATTAAAATTACCTGAATTACACCAAATTCCGCATTGCTGCGCTGCACTGCTAGGCAATTTGTCAACCACTTGTCAACAACTGAGATTTATTGCTCAGTCGCCCAATGCGGTTGTGTTATATACGTATACATTTCTACCATTTCCACCTTTAGTTCGACCAGACCTGTGTATGGGTATGGCTAAATAAATATGGAAACAAGTTTTTCAAATAATTCAATGCCGAGTTGCTGCGTCAGCGATCGAACCTGGTACATACTGTCAACCTCTTGGTGCTTCAATAATTGAGATCGGAAATACTATAACAATTAAAATTTTTAATAACCCACCGGATTCTCATAAACACTGTTTATAAAATTATTAATAAATCTGTCAGTATGGCAGTTATTGTAGGAAGTTAATGAAACCAAGAAAGGGCCCAAAGACTAACGATCTTCAGGAGGTTGTCAAAATTAAATGCTTAAAGCTGTCTTATTTTTCTTATGAAAAGTGACTGTCATCTACGCGCAAATCTAGAAAGCTTTGGGAAACCTGCAATTAGTCTTAGATGGAAGGTTGGGGCTTTCATGATACCATGAAAAACTAAATTTGCTTAAAATAAATTCGGTAATAACTGTGCCCATAGCATCAAGAAAGGTTAAAAATATGAGGCATATCCACAGAGTAAGACTACTCAATTTTTTAAAAATCGAAACCTGTATATTTATGAAAAATTTACACTAGTTTTCCACGTAGTCCCCTTCGACCTCAATTCACTTTGTGAGTCGAGGGATGAATTTCTGGCTGGATTCTGAATAGCTGCAATTTCAATACGCCACTACAACAACAGTTTTCAACTTACTGAGACAAATGAGCGCGCGTTTTGCTCCCAACACCTTGGCCTTGAATGCAGTGTTGCCAACTCAGAAAATAAAAATCAAAGAGCATCAGAGTAGTTTACTCGGAAGGAATATAACCACGTGTGGTTATAAAAAGCATTAGTTGATAATTATCTCCGTCGTAGGTAGATGGAAAAACTTTTCTGAAATTGTTGCCAATATTTATAATACTTACAGTTAAATACTATCGTACTATCGATCGTTTAAGGGCCCGTTTCTTTAAATTTTAAAGCAGTTTTGAATTTTATAACGGTGATGACCCTTGGAAATGCCAATCATATGTCAGTAACCCTTTTCAATTGAAATTGTATTTCTATGTTTGTTAGTGACGAAGGTGACGACTGTCTGTGGTTATATGTCTACTCCCATTTGATGTTTTAGGTAAAACAAATTAATTACTGATATGTTTAGTGCAATATTTTAGACAATATATTTACGAAAATCAAATTGTAAACGATGAAAGTTTATGAAATTCTGAGAAAGTATTTTTTAAATTCAAGAAAGTTGTAAGCAAATTATTTATTTAGCTTTTATAGCGGAGTTTCCATTTTTATCCAATAAATTGGTCAATAAATTGGTCAATAAATTGGTCAAATCATATTGGGACATGTAATTCATAAATTGTGATAAATTTCCTGACATCAACTTGTTAATTTTATTAAACATTTATTTTAAGGACTTACATCACTGTTTGTAAAAACAGTACAGAATTAATTGCTGCTGTAAAGGAAATGCTAAGCTAAACATCTGAATAGCCACTAAGAACGGGAATAGAAGAATGCATCATGTCTTGGCGATCTTGAAAATGACACATATTGTTGTAAAAACAGAGAAAACTTAAAAAATTTGGATTTCTAATGTTTGTTTGGCAAATACATAAATTGAACTAGATTTTTTTTTCGTTGCGATTAATTCCTGCGAATTGTAGATTACATTTAACCGACTAGTCGCTACTATTGGCTGTTACTTGGCACTGCCAAATTAACAACGTAATCAATAACGACATAAATATAATGAAAGTTCCTGATTCTGAAGCTTCAATTATTCCCTCACTTTAATATTATTTTGAGGTATTTCTATGAACATGATAGACAATGGAGTAATTGTACAATTTATTGACATTGATAGGTATTTTGTGTTTATAACAATTTATATATAATTTATAGAATTGATCCTATTCAACAGATTAGCAAGTAAGTACTCTTAGGATATATATAGGAAAATTATTATAATCTCATTAGAAGAAAGTTAATGTTGGTCTAGTCTTTCCAAAGTCAGTTGTATAAAAACGCCTAGCAATAAAATTTAATGAGTTTCATAGGCTTCCATAACAAAGTTTTTTGCTAAAGGTAAAAAATTATAATAATTTGTATATAATATGTAGAAAATTTCTATTATACGTTCATTTGGCCAACAACATATTTTAATTTTTATGTCTTCAAACAATTTTATTATATTGATGGTAAATTTCGTTTTGTTCCCTTTCAAAAGTTTTCCAAAATGCCATGTTGTAATAATATTAGTAAACAAAATATTCCATTTATTTCTCCCTTTCGCAATTGTAATATGAATGATTAATAGAAGGTGCCTATAATAAATTAAAATTACCTGAATTACTTCAAATTCCACATTGCTGCACTGCACTGCTAGGCAATTACTGCGGTGATATTTCAAACTGTGTTTAACTGGGTCATGTTATTCTGGGTAGAAAACCGTGCGGTTTTTGTAGGATTGTAACGAAGTGTAACGGCGCCATCTAGCGTGTGATTCCATTAAATTCGCGATTTTGCTGCCAAATGCATATGAAATTAATACGATTTTTGGTTTGCAAGTGATCACAGCGTTGGACCGGGGCCAAGCAACGCGTTTTGATAAAATTGTTTTATAATTGGGATGTCCTTGAGATACGCATATCGAGTGGAAATTAAAGTACCCCTTTTAACGTCATTTTATCTACACTTAAACCACACTTTTGATTTAGATACGTACAAGTTCACATCTGTTATCTCAAGAGGTTCTTAAAATAGGTAACATTTTTCCTTTACTAAGAAATTATTTAGCTGACAAAATTATGATCGCGAAGTTAGTAATTTATTTCTTATTAAATTAAAAGTCGTGCACTAGAATTGATTTTAACCTTTTCAGGGAAAGCCAAGCGACTTTGACGCTAAAAATAAGTTTTACTATGTGATATGACATTTGAGAAAAATATCCACACTTGGTGTCGCAGCGATGTTATTAAGGTACTAACTAGGCAGTACCAACAATCTCCAGTCGTAGTGGTTAGTCGCTTATGTGTAAAATTACAGTAGACTTAACTAAACTGCGATAAATCACTGGCGCAAAATCTCACTACTGACGGATTGAAGTTGTTTACGTTATTGAGATTCATAGAGATTTTGTATTTGCCACAAAAATGCGCGAATGCTAGCAAATCACGTCTTCCGATGGAGAAATTCGAAATTAAATATATTTTACACAAAATGGCAGAAAAAGTATATTAGTTTTATTAATTATTTATTTTATTAATTTGTCTAGTGATTTAATATATCTAGGTGTTTGATATTATCAAAGATATTAAACAAATTTACCCAAAAAAGATATGAGGCTATAAATCCCAATTACCATCACTTTGTGGTACTACAGTGACATAGTTTGCACGTTTCAAATTCAAAAACTTTTTAGAAAATCTTGTCATATGAAGTCCAACAATGTTCTTCGATAGCAGAAGATTTTAACTCCTCAGGCCAGACTTCTAACTAGTATTGAATTGCACCACAACAATATCTGGTAAACAACTAATAAGTAGATAATTATCCAAAATGAAAACTAAAAATAATACGTCTAAATATAATTAATATAAAAACATGTTGGTACGTAATATGAATATGTTGGAATTGTTAAATATGTACTGCAATAATTCAAATGCATATCTTGTATTCTTGCTGTTCTATTATCACCCTTTGCAAAATATAACTTATTGTCACAAGTACCTTTGTATAATAATGCATTTCCTTGTCGGTTGATAAACAGCTTACTGCCAATTAGGTGTCAGTAATCCATGAAAAAATATGAAAAGTGTTTTCTTGTTTTTCTGCGTCTAATGCTTATCCGACGGATCGATCGAGATATTTGTATTGAATACGAGAAAATGTGTGTTCAAACCAGTTATTCCTGCTCCACATTGTATAAAAATAGATTCCCAATCCCGACACCGTTTGCTGTCTAGCCTTACTATCCTCTAATTCGTTGCGCTCCTGTGGAACTTATTTTATAACGCATTGCTCAATAATTCAGGAAAATTGTATTCTTTTAATTGGAATCTGCTATTAATAAATTTATGTAGTATTTTTTAATGGAAACTCGTCACATTTTTACCTTGATTTGTTGTCTCAGATAGATACCAGTTAATTTTATTTGATTGACCTTATTTGACAAGTTGAAAATTTTCCCATTTCGAATTTACCGCGTTTCGCGAAACTCATTTGTCTTTTGTTTTTTATGTTCAAACCGTTTCGAAGGCGTTTGAAAAATAAACGGGTGATGCATTTTAATATTAAGCTGGAACCATTTATCCTAAGAAAATAAATTCAAAGTTCGAATCGACAAAACAATCGCACTTACAGAATTTGTTGCTAAGCTGTTGCTTTCAGATAACCTAAGTAAACTAAAACAAAAAAATATTTGATAAAGTTACAAATTCTGTAGAGTGTAATACGCTGAGCAACATAATTTTAAAATATTTAATCAATAATATCCTTGTATATTACTTTCTGGAAAATATGGCTAAATAATATATAAAAATGAAAACGGAGCGATATAACAACGCTTGCTCTCTTAATTTTGCGTACAAAATACCGTTACATGAAAATGTATGGAAAAAGTAATAAAAACAAGGTTTACTGGAACACGTCAGAGTTGACGTTCAATCACGGTGTTTGATGGGCCCGCAGAGACCCTACGCCTACAGCAATGTTCGCTTTAGATTCGGATAACTGGCCTCTCCAAATTTCACCCATCTTTGGATTTTCAACTGAAATTGATGGACAACCTGTGTTCTTCGCATGGTGCTTCTGCTGTTATTTTGTAGCGCCAACCTAAGTTTGGATTCGGTAATATTCGGAATACTGTTCAGTTTCCGAAATTCGAAACTGGGATGAATTTTATTTTGTCACAGCGCGATGTCGTGTTGGCGGCTGTTTTGTCAACAACATCGTCCTCTGGTGGCGTCGTCTGTTGCGGCTTCGATGTTGAGACGGCTGGAAGCTTCTTAGTTTCTTTTCGAAAGTTGGGTGAATACTTTAATTTCCGCTCCTCGTCTTTTTTTTTCTGATAGAGGGTAGTTTCGGTCTCTTTGGGCATGGGTTTCTATATCTAGATTGATCCATAGTTCATTTGAACTATTTGTATTAATTTTGTCCAAAAAACACCCTGTAGAAGTTTCTCAGACAAATTAAGACACCTTATATATTTAATAAATCCTAAATCACAGCTGATTAATTTTAATATTTTATTAAAATCGCGTCGGTTACTTAACCGAAAATTGGATAAAAAATTATCAGGAATTTTCCAACGGTGTCGCGTCCTCAAAATATGGATGAACATGCGGAAATAACATACAGGAATTCAACTTGAACATATTTTTAGCAAATAGTTTTAAATAACTCGACTGTTTTCAAATTAGTAAGGTTGCATAGGTGTTACTTTTACCGTTTGATATCGGATCAACTTTCGGTGTAGGAAAAAAACAGAATTGCGTGCAAATTAATTTAAGAAATATGTAAATAAATATCAAATTAACAAACATGATTTTTTCTGCTCTCAATTTACTCATGTTTTAGTAACATGATTTTAAGATTGCGATAAAATATAATTAGGTATGTGTATAATAAAAATGGACGTACTCCAACTGCTTTAGATGATCAAATATACTAAATATATAAAAAATTTATTTGGGAGTGCTTTTTTAGTTGGACACACTTATGAGCTAAAGTGAAATCGATTTTGAATACTTTTAGTATGTATTTGTTTAAACCAATGCATTATTTATATTATGATCTGCTAGATAATTTTTTTCCGTGAATCTAACGATGAGGTTCGCATAATATTTGGGGAAAGAACAATGAAAATTGTAAAAATTTGATGGGTTGAAACTTTTATAGTTTTGTTTCATGACATCGCACATTTGATAATTGTGATGTAATGTTCAAATTAACATTAACAACAGTTTTCCTTATTTTTTCCTTCAATGTTATGCAAAAACCCGATACTAGACATCGTTGGATTCAAGGGAATATCATTACCATGTAGATTACGTTCAAAAATATTTTGACAATTGCTTGATGTAAAGGCAGATGTTGGAAAAAATTAATACAGAGCCTACAATACAAAGCTATAAAATGCCTTTTTATGGGGCTGCCAGCAGTTGTAGGATTTTTCTAGGGCGAAAGAGTATAATTAGAAATATATTTAATATTAAATTCCCGAGAAACATGTCGGAATGTATTTAATTTAACTTTCCATGCATTTACCATACATTTTTAAAGCATTATTACGCAGCAGGGATAGTATTCATAACTCTACAAATTAACTTTAAATTTCAAAATTATTCCACTCGAAAATGTCACTTGTTTCGTTCCCCTACAAATAAATTTAGTTTAATTTATCAAGGCGATAAAGTTTTATTAATAAAATAACAAAAAGCTATGCAATAATGAACTTTATCCATTTCAAGAACTCAATTACAAAATTGTTGCTATTATACCGATTTTACCGATGATAATCTGCATTTACGTTATATTTTTTATGATTCAGTCATAATGTCATTAATTTTAAGGGAAAATAGGGAAAAGTGAGCAGAATACAAATACATCATTTAAAAAAATTTTAAAATGCATATTTACGCTGAAAAAAAATTCAATAATTTCCCTTCTCGGACCGCTCCTGACTGCTGACCTACAAAGGTTTATCGAGAGTAAATCTTGACCTACCCTATTAGGTCACTAACCTAGCTTTTACTGCGTTTTTAATCTGTAGTTAACGACAAAACCAGACTTTTCTACGTAGAAACATGAATTAATTCGATATTTTTTTACATTATAAATATCAACAAGTATTATTTATTTGTTAATAAAACCAATGTATAAGGACAACAATTGTTTTCGAAAGTTGGGTTATTTAGTATTTTTAATATTGTTAACGTTTTCACTATGTTTTATAATTGAATATGAGTTTTTAATTCAATTAATTATTCAGTTTATAGTATACCTTATTTTCTGTCTTTATTAGGCCTTTCGAATACGTGGTTAAAATGAATGACATTATGACTAAATCACCCTGTATATGTAAATGTTTTAAGATGTAGGTGCGATGCAAAATATAGGGAAATGGATTCTATGATTAATAATTATTAATTAGTCTGTAAGTATTAAAGCACGCCTGCACCATTTAATTTTTTTCCCACCTCTTTTGTGTAAATTACTAGTCTGTTATAATTTACCCCGAACTCCTACGTTCATTAAACGGATTAGACAAATGTGTTGTTACATTAATGAAGAAATAGATTTTTATCACTCTGTTACAATATTAGCCTTGCTTTATTACATTTTCTAATTTATTAAAGTGTTCCGCCGCCTTATCCCCGCAAATTGAAACGAGTTTATTGTTTAATTAATTCGGTAAACAGCGCCGCAAGCAGTGGCGTGCAAAAGTAGATACAAGAGCCGGAGGGAAATGTATATCTGTTAATCGAATGATTTGTACGATTGTGCACATGATTTTTTTTTCGACTTTGGTTCACTTGTTATCGGTAGCAAACTACATTTGTGAATGAAAAATAATTGAATTTCTAAAGTCCTAAATGTGTCTTTTTGATCCGAAAATCGAATAAGACTGTTTTGCTTGCGGTTTTAAAAAAATGGGAAATTTAAAAATAATACCTAGTAATAGTTTACCCAAATTTGAACCGGAAAATATATGTAGTTGGAAATTCCGATGATAAAACATTAAATGCGTTTTTTCTCGGTATCGATTAATGTAATCAACTTGGAATTAGAAGACCTCTTCTTAAGATTGTGATAAAATTATTTTGTTTAATGTTGTGAAAAAAAAAAAACAAAAAAGCAACCATTTAAACCCTTTAAGGCATTAGAATTTTGATCATTTTTCATTCATAAATGTAGTTTGTTAACATTTATCAGAACAAAACTTGCATTTATTAAAATAAATTCATATCGAGCAATGTGACAATGGCGCGGCAGTTTATTAACACGAGGTATCTTGTAGTACCCGTGATGCCTTGAACGTTCAGTGTCCTACTAGACTGTTATTTAATTCGATTTTTTTTACATATAGTACGATATTTGTTTGAAATTTAATTTATACTGGTGTTAATAAATGTTATTTGTAATTTTTTTTTATTAAATCCCATTGTACTTAATGTTTTTTAAATTCGTCCCGTAGCGTTATAAATATCTATAACTCTTCCTCATTTAATGTACCTCGAAATAAGATGATTACTGCAAAATAACAGATCAGTAGGAGTTCATTATTATTGTTGCCTTCGATTCTACTCGGTCCCAAGTTGATACGCCCCTGGTGGGATGTTAATTCTCGTCTGAATTTAATTGCTTAATTCGATTTAAAGATGGAAATTGATTTATGGGATGCAAAGGTCTTGGGATTGCTGTCTGTAATAAAATTATGTATACAACGCTTTTGTAAAGTAAAGGCATGTTCTTTGCCATAAACACTGTTGGTAGACTGTAAATTTGTGGAAAACTGTCAGAATAGGCTTTGACAAGACAGGTTTACATAGTGTACAAATCCTTTTTTTTTTATCAGTTTCTTCATCTCCGCTACTGTAAGGGAAGCAAAGTAAAAAATCTTGACTGGCGAATTAATAACCGTGAGAAGTATGCTCATGCAATTAAATCTTGATTTTGCTGAAATTAAATATTCAAAGAACTATGCATTTATGACATGAATCTATTTTTAGCTAAGAGATTAACATTGGTTGCACATTTTTTAATACGACTTAGAAGACAATTCTTTCAGATAAACAATATTAGAAGGTCAATTAGAACTCGGAAGCAAAATACATTATGGTGAAAACTTTCCTGGGTTTTGCTACAAAATATCTAAATACGTATATAAACTGAATATTTTCCTTGTTAGATATAAAATAATAAAAATAAATGACTTTGCAATTTCTTAACTATACTTGTCGTAAACAATCAACTTATTAAATTATTATTTATATTATAACGGCGTTAAAACATAATATTGTGCAGAATGAAACGAATTCCTGTATTGATTTCTGTAATAATAAAGACATCAGCTAAACATGTGTTATTAAAATAACGGTTGGAAAATAGAAACGCTTTACTTTTTTTGCTTCAGTAGTTCTTTGCTGGATAAAACTTTTTAACTCATGCTGGCAATAGTATTTCCATTTGCAGCTGTAAATTTAAATTAAATTGTAATAAAATTAAATTGATAATAGTTAAATTCAAATATAAGGAGCCCACTTGAAAAACCGATATTTAAAATGCAGAATTAACTTGGCTCTTCTATTGTGGTTCAATGCACGTGTTTGTCATAGGCATGGGTGCGTTACTTCATCATACGAGAATTCTAGGAGAACTTTAGACTTAATTTACGTTGCTTAATACATTGCAATATTTCTTTTATCAGAAACTTTTTTTGTAAAGTCAAAAATAAAAAAGTTACCGTGGTGATCATATTCTGTGGGAACCCTGTACATTTAGTACACTCTGTATATAGGGCTTTGTGGCGTCAAATTATAATTGTATTTCGTTCGTATATTTAGCAACGTTATCAGTATACTCGTACAGAGATGCGAGGACATATTTCTTCCAAGTTTATTGGCATCAAATTATGCGAAAAAATTAAAAATTTAAGCAAACATTGTGATGTGTGATGTTAGAACATGTTCCTTTTTTATTGGGAATTTAAGACAGTACGCTTTATATGTAGCAATATGTAATTGTTATTTTTTATTTTATACATGGAAAGTTATTTTTGTTGATTTAACATGTCCTTATCAGAATTGTGATTCATTTAGTTGTCACAGTCACAGGACAAACAAGTGTACCGTTGTAAGAAGTATATATTTAAATTTTAAATTAAGATTGTTAGATATGTCTTCAAAGCAAAGTCCAATTTGTTTTTTTTATGCAAACCACCACAAACTACTCAAACGCAGTCACTACATGTTTTGCAATTGATTTGTAACTAGTGTAAATTAGTGTTATTATAAGATTGATGTTTTATAGACAAGAAATCGCACTTTTAGCAAGACAGTGATATAACAAGTAAATCCACCCAGAATGTGACAAAACTTAACGCTAAACTAGAACAACTTTAATTTTTCGCAATGAAGAACAACATCAGAAATTGTACCTCTCCTGTTTTGCCCAACAAAGTAATGATATTAAATAATTGTGATTAATGATAATAATGTGTTAGTGTACGATGGTAAAGATCAAAGTGTCTTATAATCATTTAAGATTTCAAAGAAATATGAAAAATATTAATAATATTGTTACTTATTTCTACGTTAAGTTGCACCATAAAAATTAATTATTATTTTACAGTCATGATTATATTATGTTGTTGAGACATACTAAGTAATTTTTTATTGAATTTTTACCAGCATGGGGCATATTAATATTTTTTTCGGTTTTGATTAGAATAGAAGCACATTTGAATGTTTTCATCTTTTGCATTTCTAATGAGTCGTAATTTTAACTTCATAACTTAATATGTAAATAAAAGTTCATTTTTTTTCCGAAAAATATCGGAAAAGTTGTCGACCAGTAGTCCATTAGTTTACTTTTATCGTTTATAACTTACCCAACCCAGTCAATCATTCCACACCTTTTATTATTGTGCAAACTCTAGTCTGCTGCTCCTTGCCAATTTCGCTGAAGGAAAATATCAGCCTATTAATAAATTTGCAATGTTTCGCGTCGGCCTCTAGCGATTCGACTCGCCACTTTTAATAATAATGTAAACATAACTTTCCATGCTGCTACTAATACAGGGTCGGAAAGTCCCCATGGTTCATCGACCGTTTCGTGAGAGCGATAAAGAAAGTCATAGAAATCCGTGCGATAGAGAAAGATGACTATAATGAAAGCGTCTAATAGTCACCGCCCATTTCGCCCTTCCACAAATAAGAAGTGGATCTTATAAGGTTTAACCTAATCAATTTTAAGATATCTAACCTGGTTTTAGTTAGGAATCTTTGACCTGCCCTTGTTGTTCTCGGGCTTAGACTCTGTGGTGGCGGACCAGCTATTAAAAAATATTCTTCAAACATGTTTTTTTGTAAAGTAAATAATTTCAAAAACGGGAATGTAAAACAATATTTATATACCTATACGTAGAGGTTTTGTTGAATAATACAAGTAATATATTGGGGAAGCAAAAATCAATACCACCTTATGTAGGCACTGCAAAGCTCTGCGAGTAATTAATCAATATGTACAGATATAATTTAAAAAGGCAATCTTGTGTCTTTGTATTTCATTTTCTATACTCACAATCAGATAGCCATGAGTGAAATATAAAATCATAGATAACCTGACATTTTTGAGAGTTGATGGTCGGCTCGTCACTAAAGTTTTTTATGTGAGCCTAGAAATAATACCCAAAAGATCGGTACGAGTCCCACTCTTCGTTATCTAAATACAACCACTTCAATTGTCATAAGCTTCCATTGGTGTATATCATAGAACCGCGTATCAACAGTGTCCTTGAAATTTGTTTAGTGATATTGTAACGTAATCAATCATATTACATAATTAAGATGCTGTATGGGAAAATGTAGCTGTGTGTAGAGTACTGAGCAGTATAGTCTTTCCGATCTCAATTGAAGAACCAAGAGGAGGAATGCTCGCGTGGGCAAACGGTGTATAACACAGCTGCACTGAGCGACTGGGCAATAAATCTCAGTTGTTGACAAGTGGTTGACAAATTGTCTAGCAGTGCAGTGCAGCACTACGGAATTTGGTGTGATTCAGTTAATTTTAATTAATTATAGGCACCTTCTATTAATTATTCATATTACAATTGCGAAAAGGAGAAACAAGAGGGATATTTTGTTTACCAATATTATTACATAGCATTTTGGAGACCTTTTGAAACGGAACAAAACGAAATTTACCATCAATATAATAAAATTGTTCGAGGAAATAAATAATTAAAATATGTTGTTGGCCAAATGAACATATAATAAAAATTTTCTACACATTATATACAAATTATTATTATTTTTTACCTTTAGCAGAAAACTTTTTTAGGGACGCCTATGAAACTCATTAAATTTTATTGCTAGGCGTTTTTATACATGTTCAACTGACATCGGAAAGACTATACATCTTCATATGATTTTAGGCAAATGATGTCGGTGGGCGCCATTCATAAGGATATTCCTATTTTATTGTCATTCTCTTTGTATTTATTATTACTTCCTGTAGGAGATATCAATAATTTTTTCCGTCTCATTCGGGTAAATCATCCTGTATATATGGTTACGTGTTGTCATGAAACAGCACTAAATAAAATTATAACAACTGGAGTGTGAGAAAGATTCGATTAATGTTTAAAGATTGTCTGTGTAACAAATATGTTTCTTATAAGTAACGGTGGTATTGTTTTCCTGTTACTTTTGCGGTGTTTTCCGACACAGAATGCGACGATTGAAAATATGTAGTTTATTAGACTGTTAAAACTTTTGTCAAGAAGGTATAGAAATAACCCGATTTTTGAAATAAAACATTTTCAATTGAGTAGCACAAATTACATTGATGAGTAGGTAGTCGTAGAAAATACACAATTTGAAAAGATTATTTTTGTCAAATAAACATTAATTTACCTAAGCTTTTTAGCTTAATTATATACAGGGCGTTATATAAACATCTGAGACACAATATTTTGTTTCTGAGTTACCTACCTTTTTTTATAACTAAAGCTTTAATTCAGACAAAATTAGTATGGGTGGTCCAGATTTAAATAGACAAACTTCGGGAAAGTACTAAACAACAAAAATTAACATCACTTTGCTCTCTGAACATAGACGCAGAAAGCCACCGTTTATGAGACTTACAGGGCGTTGGAATTAACAAAAATAAAACAGTTTTTTTTTAAATACTTCGAAAACCGCTTTATCAAATTTATCCAAATTTGGTACACAATTTTTTTCAAATATTTCTCCTAGTTCTGTATGCACACAGACCAAATTCAAAAACCAGTGGCGGAGAAACAAAGAATTGGTAATATGAATGCATTTTATAACGGTCTGAATCATTCCGGATGAAAAAACATTCCTTTATTTTTGTCGAATGGTTTACGAATTATGAGACATTTTATCCAAGTAAACAAAACGTTGAAATAGGGAAAAATAAAACGAATTTGGGTGGTCCAGATTTTAATAGACTAACTTCGGGAAAGTACTAAACAACAAAAATTAACATCAAATTTGGATACATTTGATGAAGCGGTTTTCCAGATATTTAATTTTTTTTATTTTTGTTAATTTCAACACCCTGTATCTCATAAACGGTGGCTTTCTGCGCCTATGTTCATAGAGCAAAGTGATGTTAACTTTTGTCGTTTAGTACTTTTCCGAAGTTTGTCTAATAAAATCTAGACCACCCTGTATATTTTTTGGCAATATATTTGAAGTAAATACTTATTTTTGGGGTCTTTGAGATGAGAATGTACGAAAATTTGTTGCTTTTTCTCATATTTAATGCTATTTAAGAAGAGAAATAAATAAATTTCACTTCGATAAGGCTACCTGTTTCTCATATAATAAACAATTGTATTTCAGGTTTTATTTTTGCATTATTTAAGAAAACCTATATGGAAACAATCTTATTAAAATGAGGGAAAAGTACTTTTTACTTTAAGATTTTAAAGAATAATGAAATTCATTTTTTTTTCTGAAATATCTGATTAGAAATACGATAGAAACGTATAACCTTGAGAATGAAATGTTTCAGTAAATACTGGTGTGAATTTACGCTCTGGGAAATATTTACCTGAGTGTTTTCCAGTTTATTGAATTCATTTATGTGTTTAAAGACGTAAGGAGTTGCATTAGTCAAGCTTTACGACCCAAACAAAAATACGACCTTGTCAACATCGCACGTAAAACGAGGCTGTGTTAAACTTATGTATTGCAAATATGTTTTACTGTAAAAGATGCAACGACAACGACAAGGCCGTTAGTTATTACAGGCGTGCTAATGGAAAACCTAAATTTAGAAGAATAAGATTAATATCTTTATGTTTACAATCATGATTTTTTAGAAAAATATTCCTAAAAACTAGTATTTTCCTATTAACTGAAGATTGGGGCATGAGGAAATTTCGGTTTGCGAATAGAAAAATTTTTCTAGCGATTTGATCGAGATCTGGATATATTTAGTGATATGCAGTTGGCAGCACTGCGTTGCGCATAACCTCCTTGGTAACCACATGTTCTTGGATTGTTGGTATCTCATTTAGTGTTAGTGGCGATTTTTGAAATGTGCGATTTTCTACGAAAATTTCGCTTGAAACTAGGGAAATCCACAAAAGGAGATCAGAGTTGTGGCAGGACAACTCATGGTTCTTGCACCATGAGCACTCAGCTTTGAGAATTGTCAGTTTTGAGCCAAAAATCAGATTATTGTTCTTCCTTCACCCTCCTTATTCGCCATACCTGACTCCTTGTGATTATTCCTTATTTTCGAAGTTCATATCGTGCTGAAAGAACGCGCTTTTCAGACTATTGATGACATTAAAGCAAATTCGTCATAGACTTTAAAGGTCATTTCAAATGAAGCTATCCAGGACTGCTTCTGGAAATGGAAATACCGTTGTGAAAAGTGTGCGAATAGGGGTTGGGAGTACTTTGAAGGAAACAACGACAAATAATGTATAAAATAAATATTAAAGTTAAAAAATAAATAAATTCGGTTATTTTCTAACCAGCCCTCGTACAAAAGCAAGTCTAGTAAAAATTTAAAGACTCGCATGTTTCAGTTTGGGTTTTCCACTATCGGTAACAAGTATCAATATTTCAAATGAAAAATTTCATTGCAAACAAAATGTCGAAGAAAATTTTTTTATTTGCGTAGTAGAATCTCATTTATATTTACACATTTTGTCAAATGTACAAAGAAATAATTAACTAATGAACATATTTTCAGGTCTCAGTCTACATAATATTTAAAAAATGCCGAAGTTATGAAATTTGTTGTTGTTTTTTCGATGTTTTATTAAATAACGGTTAACTGTAATTACATAGCCAAGACCTGGCCACAAAACGTTGACCTCAATCTAATTCTGTTGTGTAGATAACTGGATAAGATTTTCCTTTTTTTATAAATAAACAGTCGATATCGTTAGAACAAAAATAAATGGCTACTTGACAACATTGTTTCGATTAACAATAATAAATCAAATAATACAGGGTGTATTGAATTATATAGGTCAAACGTGGTGATTGAACTCCATAAAATAAGAAAAAAAAGTTTCGATTAACATAGGTTGGGATATATTTATTTTCGGAGATGATTTGATTGCTTGACATTCCGTCTCGTTTCTAGTTAAGGCCTGTTAATGCTGATCATAAGCGTACTAGAGGGAAATACGTGTTATTATTCTTACATTTTAGTTATTAGTTATTACAATGAGTACTGATAAAAATGGAATGGTGTACGGGTATTGCTGGCTATTTGTTCTGTATTTAATAATTTTAGCAACTCTCTAAAATGATACGCCTATGGAATCGCATTCCCTGCATGTCATCCTTTGCATATGTTTGAGATTGAGTTCTAAAAAAGAACCCACTAATCTTAAAAGAACATAAAATTGGAAATAATTGGACGTAATCCTAGGAAATAAATTGAATGATTATTTTGCGTCAACAAGCTTTGTTTTAAGATTCGTATATGGCCATCGCTGACGTTCTACTTTGAAGCGCAATTAATTTAATCTCTTCGAAATATGGGAAACATGAGTGGCTGATAGTGTATCGAATGGCAGTAATGATTTATTACAAAAACACTTGAAAACTTATCTATCCGCATTGCGCAAGGAACAAGTTGTTATATAAATGTTACAACTTGGGGCTCTTTGAGATTACGGTATTATCTCTGGAGTAGTTTTAAAATGTGTGGAATATGTATAGGTCTCTAAAAATGCATGTATGTAGTCGATTAAAGATAAAAACATTTCTACAATTATGTTTTTGATTTTAATGTAATAACTATGACTTATTTGTTTATTACTTGTAAACTAAAAACTGTTTTTGTGCTTTTTAGAACTGCACAGATGCGTAGAAATAACTAAAATGTATGTTCTATTAATATATGACCCACTAATTTAAAAATAAGTATAGATAGTAGGGTAATCTAACTTGCATAGATCTGTACCAAATATTTATTATTTCACATTCATTTTTTATTTAACAAAAATCATTCTCGCAACTTCAAGTGATATTTCTATAATTATAACGGAGTAATTTTCACCGCCCAGTACTCATAGCCGTCTGTTAATTTTGTTCTTTTCGCATGTTTTGAATTCGTTTTCATGAAAGCTACATTATTCATTAAACGTTTGCGAATGGAATGAGATCTAAGAAAGCAGAATATCTTTGAGAACAGGCCTGGTATTTAAGAAATACTATGGGCAATTAATTTTATAGGTAATTATTAGAGATCGGAAATGTTAGGCGGATGAATGTGATATAGTCCTTCCAAAGTCAGTTCAACATGTATAAAAACGCTTAGCAATACAATTTAATGAGTTTCATAGGCGTCCCTAAAAAAGTTTTCTACTGAAGGTAAAAAATTATAATAATTTATATACAATGTGTTGAAAACAATTAAAGTTTCCGATGTCTAATAATCACAAATATTTGTTATTTTTTCTCTAACTGGAAATATATCGCAATGAGAAAAAAACTTCTCTGTTTTAATTCTCCAAACTCTAATCAAAATGAGTACAGAGTAACAATTTTTTTGTTTATCTAGCTTGTTTCATATACAGATCTGGCTAAGTAAATCTTTCGCATAGAGTAAGTAAATTACACGCATCTCCCGTATCAATTTCGGGTGAAAGGGGTCGGACATGACATATATCATCGAGGCTTCGACTCGGACTCTCGTAATTGATTGGCTTTGGGAGCGCACGTGCCCCGTGGCAATTTTTGTGAACCGACCGAATACCTAAAGCGATTTGCTGTTTGTTTAGTTTTATTTTTATTATTATTCCATTCAAACCTTTGGTAAGAGGTAGACGGAATATTGCAAAATAAAAATAGTGTACAGTGTCGAACAAAAAATTAATATTATTAAATGGTATTGTCGTGTAGAAAGTGCAGAGATAGTCGTTGGTCGATTTATATTTTCATACCCCGACGAACCAGTCCCCACTGCTAGAACTGTTTTGAATATTTTTCATAAGTTTTAGGAGTGTGGATGTGTTAATGGGTGTACGAAATGTAGCAATCAGGAACCTCGTCAAATTCCCGAAGCAAAGAGAGAAAAAGAGGTTAATGTCTGTGCTTTTGTGGAAGTAAGTGAGACGTGTTCTTCCTCCCAAATTTCCGAAGAACTTGAAAGGTTTATTTCCACAAGAGGTATCATACCTTGGCCTCCTCGATCTCCAGATCTGACACCCTGCGACTTAATCTTCATAAATAATTACCAACCACGTGACCGCTGGGCTTAGGCAACCAACATCGCATGATTACTACTGTCAACTAAAAGTCCCTAAATCTTAGCGCCGTCAATATTAAGGATCCGTTTACAATGAACAATGACAAACCGTTACGACCACGCTCGACATAATACAATCGCCGATTTGAATAGATTGGAAATAAAAGAAACTGGTACCATTCATTTATTCTTCGGCTAGGTATTCCGTTCGTCTGGCCACTTCCCCAAAAAACCTGATTTTACGCCAGCAACTCCGTAACAGACGTCGGAAAGATCGTCACACTTGGCAAAAGTTATATCCGTCTAGTAGTTATTTTTAATTTTATTATGAATATGCACGGAGGCATTGGCAGGAATTTTTGTGTGTCTAGATATCGTTAGTTAATCGAAAAACGTGCCCTCGTAATAATCAGTCACGAGTTCTTAGATCGTCAGGCTCACAGAAATCTGATATGGTGTACGACGAAAAGCAAATCACTCAAGATCGCGTGTTGAGGGTTATATCAGTTTTCCGGATCAAAACTGTTTATATATTACGTGTTTTAATGCTTGGGGATTGATATTAACACCATAATTAAATATGAAAGACATATCAAAACATATTAAATAAATCTAAAGGAAGTTTACACTCAGTAATAATGAACTTAATTTATTTTTACATAAACACAATATATCTTATTTTCTATGAACTAACAGTTTGTGTCTATAGAACTTAAATAATTTGATTTTTATGATTTTTTTTATTAAAATGATTTCTAAATGCCACACAATATAAAAAAAATCAGTCAAAGGATTGGGCTTATAAATTTTGTTTTGTAGAATGAAAAAATTAATTGAAAATGCTCAAATAAATAGTCACAGTCAATACATGTTTTCCTATTATTAATATTACCAGAGCTATTAAGTTTCTGTCTTACACGGGACACTCTGTATAATAATGCGTTGTATTTTAAAAACTTGTTCAGTTATTGATTCTTGATGTTAGATATGCTGTATTATCGAATGGAAGTTGCTGATAATCGTGATAATACATTTATTTAAAGTACATTTCAAAAATCATCAACACGTTGCACTCAAATAACAATATCACGAAAACTAAATGAGATATCAGTAATCTAAAAACAAGTTACTAGAGAGAAGGTTACTCGCAACGCAATGCTGCCAACCGCATATCACTAAATATCTCTCTAATAGTAGTTATTTTCTGGACAGACCTCGTATCCTTTAATTTCGCTAGTGAAACAATACAAGTATTTACCTGAATTTTCAATAGCACGTAACTATCATTCATTTATTTATATCGTTGATACAACGCCATCAAGGTGTCAACATTTAAACAATAAATTGTCACTGGCATGCATATATAACAAATTTGCATATATCATATGGTAATGGATTCAAGAACACAGCTGAATTAATAATTGCATCGGGCTCATACAGGGCCGTTGCGCCGTTAGTAGGTATTTATGTGGTCCGTAGATTATATAATTGAATAAGTTTTGGCTCCTATTTATATACAGGGTCTATTGAGATCGGAAATACTATAATAGATATGTTGAAAATTATTATTTTTGTTTTTAACATCGATGACATCAAGTAGAAACATTCGAAGATGAATTATGTTTTTTTTCTTTACTGTCACTTTACTATTTATTAGGACATACCTTGTCTCTGTACCCTAGCAAATAAGATAATTTGATAAGAATCTGGTACGTTTTCTACAAGTTGAAAGTCACTTTAAACTAATAGTGAAATCTGTGGTGTGGATAATATGGTTAGACGTAAAAACCACAATGAACGGAAATAACGAATTACATTTCCCAGATATTTATTAAACTTAATTTAAGTGTTCTCAATAGTATTCTTGTTAACATGGTAGAATCAAATTGTTTAAAAATAGAAGTGGTCAGTTTATATTGCATTGAAACTTTGTTTAATAGCTTTTCGTTTATTTGTTGCTAATACTCATGCAGTCGAGGAGTGTAGTGTTAAAACTGCATAAAATAACCTAATTACATTTAGCTTGCCAAAAACAACCACGGAATTTTCCACTAACAAACATTTAAGTATCGTAGATTGCCTCGACTGTCTTGTTCAATACAAGATGTAAGGAAATTTGTGCAGGGAGGGAGAAATTTTTCTTGTGCACAAAACATACAAAAATGTAGTTTTGAGTTGGCTAACGTATACAGGGTATTCTCTACACTCTTACCACTCACCCATACAACTCAGAAATCAACCAGTTGAGAAACAAAAATCCTTTTCCAACTTTTAATATGTGTAGGGAGGTATATTTATCACAAAAAATGTTTTAGTACAAATTTGGAAAGCGGTCCTGTTTGATCAAAAATACGTAATTTGAAACATATTTTCATTTCTCAAATTTTCGAATAAGATGACAAAAAATTTCATCGAGAAAATTGTTCACATATATCGACGAAAAAATTTAGTTGTTGTTTAGAATTAAAATGTACGTTTTCGGTTTTCTGAACTGAACTTTTATTCAGTAATCTCTTTTATTTATGGAGCTCAGTAGACTACGGTACTCTGTGCCTTTTTTATCACTGTGTTTGGTGTTCTGGACAGGAGCACTGAAGCTTGCGTGTATAGCTTCCTTAAAGTGCCTGTATGGAAGCCTTAAGAGGTCCTGTTTGTATGGAAGCTTTAGAGCTTTTTAAATTGGAGGACTTGTGTATGGTAGCTTTAGAACTTGTTTATCCTTTAGAAAGCTGGACAAAGCCTAGGTGGTTAAGGCTATGAAGCAATGGTAGCTTTGAACTCGTTTCTATTTCTTTGGAGAAATATAACTCGAATTTTTGAGATTTATTGATTATTTCGTATGTAACAACAATAAATGGAATGCGTGTAACATCTGTATCTGTATAAAAGCTTGAAAATTTGGAGCGTACAATATGTACTAACTAGATTCCGACACTGGTTACTGAACCGCTTGGTTCTCGGGCTGACGTTCGATCACCCATGACGCTGGATCCGCAAGGAGTTCATCAGTGAGGTCTGCGTCAGTTTTGGGTTGAATAGTATTTCTGTAGGTGGATTTTGGCTAGTGTTGTCCCTGGAAATTTTCGAAACATGCGTTAAAATGTATTTTTCCACCCTGCATAGGTCATTTGTGATGTTTTGTCTTTGTCTTGTTTTATGTCGGAATCTGCGTCTTGTATGAAACTTTTCGAAGGTTCAACAAATTCTTTTTGAAGCATGGATTAATTTTGAACTAAACATTTATTTGTCCTCCAATTTAAAACAATATTTTTGTCATTTACACACAAGCAGAACATTCATAAAATGGGTAACAAAAAACTTTTTCCTCTTTTCAACTTCACCGGTATACACTGTTTATACTGACATCGCAATAATTTCATAGCACTGAAACTACCTTCTTTGCCTTTTAATTTCAACGGAATATGAAATGTGACATAACCGTGAGCATTGTTATACCTGTATACGTCGAATATGTGAGCAACCGGTTTGCACTGGAGTTAACCGAGTCGATTTTATATAGAAATAACGAGTCTGCTTAGATGACCTGTTATCTCTATTTTCTCGTGAAATAGATAGCAATTTTTATACCTACCTTTCCTTTTCATTGATCGGGAGGTTCACCTTGACGGTGTTAAAATATGCTTTTATTTTGTTGGTTCAGGTGGGTAATATTGATGTATCCTAGGGTTTTCTCATAGGGTTGGGCTTTATAGCATGATGACTAGTTATACAAAGTAGGAGATTTTCCTTGATTTAACACAAAAGTGTAACGGACAAAAAGAACAGTATTATAAGTGTAAGTAAAACAAGAACACATGTTTCAGTGAGATGATGTATTTTTCTTTGTAAATAAGACTCTAATGATTGAGCGAATGCTATTAGGAAAAATATGTTCAACATAAATGTGCTAGAAAGAGTAAGATAACATATTTGATGGTTGCTGTGGGAAACCGCAACAGCATAAACCTTTAGGATTAAAAAAATATCTGTATCGATCGAACAAACTTTTTCTCTAATCTCAGTTTTCCCCTTAATTAGTGTAATTAATTAATCAATTAATAGTTAAACACGTATTAAATCATAAAACAGAGATGTGCATACAATTCGTATCCTCTCTAATTGTAAGATATGGTGTAATGACTCATAGTTACGAGATGGAAAGTCAACATTGTTATAGTATCCAATTATGTAATGTAATAAAATCCATATTTCCGTAAATTGAATTAATGCGCATCATTTCATTAAGGCTACATAAAAAACAGCAGATCATATATCAGTTACTGCAGATTGCAATGAATTTTGAATTGTTGTTAGTGCAGCTCTCTCGGTTTCGAAAATTCAATACCTATGTATGTTTTCAGCCACAAAAATTGAATAATTCCAAATAATTCGAATTTTCATCACCAAGAACGGCGGTGACAACTTTTTTAATAACAAGGTGATCTTTCGCATTGTATTAGCTATATCTTATCAAAGTTTGGGTTAATGCAACTCTTTCGGTTTCGAAAATTCAGTACCTATATATGTTTTCAGCCACGAAAATTGAATAATTCCAAATGTTTCGAATTTTTACTACCAAGAACGGCGGCGACTACATTTTTAATAACAAGGCGATCTTTCGCATTCTATTAGCTATATCTTATCTAAATTTGGGTAAGTGCAACTATTTCGGTTTGGAAAATTCAACACGTATGTATGTTTTCAGCCACGAAAAAAATAATTTGAATTTTCACCACCAAGAAAGGCGGTGACAACATTTTTAATAATAAGGCGATCTTTCGCATTATATTATTTATTATATATTTTCCAAGTTTAGTTAGAGCATTTCTCCCGGTTTCGAAAATTCAGAACCTATAAAATAATTAAACTCGATGTGATACAAATTGGAATATTCGGTTAAATTGCTTCAAATTCATTGTAATTCTGAACAAAACGGAAATAATTAGAATTATGCATTAGCGTCAGCTTTGCTAAAATAACAGGCTCTATTTTTAGCGTTAACGAGGTGTCTTATGAAAGAGATCCCGCATTATGAAATTTTATTATTCTCTGAAATGGCCTTTCTGCTTAACCATTTTAATTTATGTTGACCTTGTAACAATTCCGGTTTATGAGTTATATTTTTATTTTAATCATTTATTTGTTGTGTCTTCAAATAAAATAAATATATATATTTCCGGTGCGTAATATTCAATTTTCATTCGATATTTTCACAACTGCATTTTCTTGAGAGCAATTTACCTATTTATAATTTATCAATATATGTGTCGTTGAAATTTTCTGTAAATAACATTTTTAGTTCGAAATGATTTGACATAATCCAAATTTGTTAGGCGTTTTGCACATGTATGTGGTTCTGGTTTTCATCGGGAAACTTCATCTAGAGACAGAACGAAGTATTTTAAGTAAAAAGTTGCATATGAGTGTGAGTCCTAGAACGTCTCGTTTTCGTGATACAGGACCTTGGAATTAAAAGAATAGATTATGTACCAAAATGTCGCAAATCGACTTACAAATATTTTTATTAGTGGGGAAATGGGGATGAGGAACATGAAAATTGCGAAAATGTTGAGAAAATTGTATTGGCACTTTTCATTCGTGTATTTCTAAGAAATGAGATCTTTTCAATTTAATTCAAAGAACGAGCCTGTCTAGAGTTATGTTTTTTTTTTAATTCTGTAATAAGATCACACAGTCGAATAAGAAGAAATATCTAAAAAAAATAGTATACTTAAAACCTTTATAAGAAATACAATTTTAAATATGATGTAATCTGCCGAAAAGTCTAAAAAATTATTGGTGCCCAAATTTTAATTTTTTTTAGAAGCTTACATCCTCAGAATGTTAGAAATTTCTTATATCAATGATTTTTTTAACTTTTTAGACATCATATTGTATTTAAGATTATATTTTTTAACAAATAATTCCCAAAACGGATAATTGTTCGAAGAAGATGGAAGAAATTGTTTCTCTTAGAAATCCTAAATGTAATAAAATTCTGAGTCTCCCAGTGGACTCCCCTTGTCTCCGCCATTGGTTAGTTAATTTTTAGTGAATTTTTACTTCTATTTAAATACGTCAACTTAATGTTCATATGAAACTTTTTTTCTTAAAATCATTTCTATCTCGTGGTGAACAACCTTGATTTTATAAATTATTGTACTGATTGTGAGATGAGATAGCTCTCTATTATTTAGATGTAATGCTGAATCAAAGTTAAATAGTCTTAAATATTAATAATAGGGATTACCTAGAAAGTAATTTTACAACTCAAATAACCCGTTTTACTCATAAAAGATAATACATATGTGCATGCGTCATGAGACCATATTTTTTTTGCGAAAATAAAAAATTACATAATGCTATGAACAATATCCCTTAAACGTATATTTAATATATAAAAATAAATTTTGTAATCTGTATTGTAGAGCGCGTTTTTTTCAACTTGTATACGGTTTGATGTCTCAAATAACCCGTTTTACTCATAAAAGATAATACATATGTGCATGCGTCATGAGACCATATTTTTTTTGCGAAAATAAAAAATTACATAATGCTATGAACAATATCCCTTAAACGTATATTTAATAGATAAAAATAAATTTTGTAATCTGTATTGTAGAGCGCGTTTTTTTCAACTTGTATACGGTTTGATGTCTCATTTGAATTTGTAGGGCTAAAAGAACAAAATTTATAAAAAAATTACATTATTCACGTATTTTCAGTTGTTTCATTTCATAATTACACACGTATTTTCTGGCAGAGATGCAGAGATAGTCGGAAAGGTCATGAAGGTAACAAATTGAAGACAAGAGAGCTGCCCCAAAAACCTGCGTGACATTTCACGACAGCCCGTATCTTCGCGAAGCTACACAGCATCGGTATAACATATGTCTCCTCGATGTTGCGCCCGTACATATTTTTTGTCCTACAGAAATTTCGATTAGTACTACGTGTACCTCCTTCCGTGTCTTTTAGCTTCGTTTGTATACATACATCATGGCATCACCGTCGTTTGAATGTTGTGTCGATGTTGGGCAGATGTTGTGTAGCTCATGGGGACACCGTCTTAAATCGCTGTAGCCTAATCACGGCAACACATGTAGTAAGTCTTAATATCAAAATGCCTACTCATAAATGGTATTTAGTTAAGTAATTAAAGTAAATTAAATATGTTTAATTTGTATATGCTATTATAATGGATGTTAAACCTTGGAGATGTCACTAACCCCTTCTCGCGACTATCGTTGTTAATTTGCCTAGTTGGACATGTTTTCTCAGTAACAATACCGACATTTTTAGTTTTCGTATAATAAAATCAGTATTATAACTCTTCTAAATTAGGCTTAATTCATCATAAATATATCTGCAAAAAAACGGGCACTTTTATCACTAATTATTTTTGTATTTGCGAAAATTATATCAAAACAATTCAATGTTATTGAGATAATGCATATGCATACCCAATATTGTATCTCTATAAATAATATTTTAACTAAAAATTTGATTTTAAATGTTATCCTTTATCTCAAATAACAACTTTTCGATATTGATATATTTTATCTCTGATCAAAATATTTATATGTTTACATAATGATACGTTGAACATGAACGATTATTATCCATTTGGGATATTTTTATCAGCAATTTGAACTTGAAAAATATTTGCAACAAAAGAATTATTTATGTTTCAGTATATTTTAAATGAAGTTGCCAATCGAAAACCAAGCTTTGGTCGCCTACCATTGATATTTTTCTTATATGAAAACGCAGTTACCAAATTGCATATTTATCAAATTTTAAAATAGCAAACAATACATAAAGTTACGACTTTTGTAAGTGTAGGAATGTTTTTCAAATAATACGGCATTTCTAACAAGTGTTGTAATAGCAGTGTTTTTTTTTTGTCTAACAGCTGCAGTGTTTGGTTTCAAATCAAATTCCAGTCACTAACACAAGAAGGCCCATTTTTGTGAAATATTCTATTAGTATTCGCTACTGTAACCGTAAAACAAGCAGTAGTAAAGGCAGCGTCAGAATTATCTTTTCCATTATTGATTTTTGTTGCAAGAGAATCTTCGATATATCCTTCAACTACTGTGTCACTTTTCCAACTACTAAGACACTTCAAAGTAGTAATTTCTGTGTTGCAATTTGCTAAGAAAGTAGCTGTTGATCCTCGAAAGAAATGACCTTAAGAGAAATGTGCAGAGAAGTGATATATAATTTAATTCCTGCAATTACTGCTGAAAATTGGCCTCAGTAAACTAAAGCGTGCAATTTGTGCGCAATCATTGTTTTAATCAAGGTCTTATTCGGTTTGAAACGGTGAAAATGCATGAGATTTTCATGGCATTACGCCACGTTTATCTAATATGTTATATAAAAAAATAATACTCTAGATATATTAAATTTTTTCCTCGAGAGGAAAAATTATAATATAAATTATAATATTTTTAATATACCGGACATGTTTTCATTTCTGTTACATATTACATCCATCTGGTTTATTTCTGTCTGCGAAATTTCATCTTAATAAGTTTATTTACATCTCTTGGAAAATAAACCCCACTGCCACGGTATTGTATATGTTATTAGGCTATTGCCAAGAAAACTAATAAACAAAAATTGAGTTTTGATTATAATTTGTGAAGGTAAAATGAGTATACAATTTTTTGTAAAATTAATCATTTGTGTTGAGGCATAAAGAGCAATAATTTTTAATTTTTCAGTTGTATTCTAGCTGAGCCTAAACAGTGTTATATTTATAGATTCTAACTGTATACTTAGAGAAAATTTCGCGTAAATAAGGGAAAATTATTTCATAGAACTAACAGTTATAACAAAAATGATGTAGGGGGTTTTATAAGTTGAGAAATATCTCTGATGTAGGCGGTTGAAATATGCTAATGAACATTTACTTGTCAATAGAAACTCTGAAATTTCGGTGCCACTGATTATTTGCTATAAGGGAATTTAATTTCTAATGTTATTTCTAAGGAAAACTTAAAACTTTCTTCGAAAAATGTCCCGTTTTCTAGTGTTAGTTAGCAATTAATTTTGCAACACAGCCGCACTGGGCGACCGGGCAATAAATCTCAGTTGTTGACAAGTGGTTGGCAAATTGACTAGCAGTGCTCTGCAGCAATGCGGAATTTGGTGTGCTTCAGGTAATTTTAATTTATTAATCATTCATATTACAATTGCGAAAGGGAGAAATAAGAGGGATACTTTGTTTACTAATATTATTACAACATGGCATTTTGGAGGCCTTTTGAAACGAAACAAAATGAAATTTACCATGAATATAATAAAATTGTTTGAGTACATAAATAATTAAAATGATGTTGGCCAAATGAACACATAAGAGAAATTTTCTACACGTTATATACAAATTATTATAATTTTTTACCTTTAGCAGAAAACTTTTTTAGGGACGCCTATGAAACTCATTCAATTTTATTGCTGGGCGTTTTTATACATGTTCAACTGACTTCGGAAAGACTACACCATTAGAAGTAAAATAAGAATAGAACAAAAACTTTTTTGGTATCAATTTAACAATTTCGACCGGTTTTATGTGGTCGTATTTTAGTCGTGCGAACTTTTAACACTTAAAATAATAATTCTCAAAAAAGGATGTTGGTTTCCGCTATTTTATCGTGCGCTAGAGTTAATATATGGGACCGCGGTAGTAGGCAAATACCAATATTGCATTAATTTAATCATTTAATTCGTTCCATGACTGTGGATAAAACAGACGATAGCAGTAATCAAGATGACCTCGGGACACAGGGTTAATTACCAGACCACATACCTAATGTTAATGTTACATCCAGTTATCAGTATGTAATTTGATTTCAGTTTTTTATTAGGGCGCGACGCATTTGCATATGTTTTATCAAATCTTTACAAAGGACTATTACGTTCATAATTAATTAATTAATTAATAATCCAGTTACTTAAAATTGAAAATAGTTCGATTAAAATAGTATCCTGAATGTTGTTCATTTTGTACTGTACCATCCTGTATATGTGATTGTTGAATTGTATATTAATCCAGAATTTCTAATTTCCAGGTGACAACAGGTGAAAATGACCTCGATAAGGATGAAGTGAACATCATCAGCGGAGCCTTGGAACTCCGCAAGAAAACTGTCTCAAACGTAATGACGAGAATAGAGGATGTCTTCATGTTGGACTACGAAACAGTTCTGGACTTCGAGACCGTATCTGAAATCATGAAGAGCGGTTACTCGCGTATCCCAGTATACGAGGGCAATCGCCAGAACATCGTTACCATGCTTTACATCAAAGATTTGGCGTTTGTTGATCCCGACGACAACACCCCTTTGAAGACCCTGTGCCAGTTTTACCAAAATCCTTGTAATTTCGTTTTTGAGGACGTCACCTTAGATGTGATGTTCAAGATATTCAAAGAGGGCAACAAAGGACACATGGCGTTTGTTCATCGGGTTAATAACGAAGGGGAGGGAGATCCGTTCTATGAGACTATCGGGCTTATAACTCTTGAGGACGTTATTGAGGAGTTAATCCAGGCTGAAATTATGGATGAGACGGACGTTTTCAGTAAGAACCTGCGATGCATTTGCGTGTTTCATGTGCTGAATTATAATTTTTTTAGCTGATAACCGCTCTAAGAGGAGGAGGATAGCCGAAAGGAGACAGGACTTCAGCGTTTTCGCTGAGAAGCGCGGGGAACCAAACAAAATGAGAATTAGCCCACAGTTAACTCTTGCCGCTTATCAATATTTGAGTACAAGTAAGTTCTGATATGTTTCTTAAGTAAACTAAACTGTTGCAAAGGGCGATTATTAAATATGAAACCAGTCCTAAAATATCCCGCTTCTGATCTATGTGCGAATTTTTCTCATACTAATTAAAAGATTTGTTTTGGTTGAATTAACAGTGTCAAGAGTCTTCAAGGCTTTTTTTTTAGGCGTTGAACCCTTCCATCCCAATGTGATATCTGAGACAATCCTTCGACGCCTTCTTAAGCAAGACATTGTGATCCACATAAAGAAGAATAAGGACTGGCGTACGGACCCGACGAACGTCATCTATGACCAGGGCAAACCTGTCGATTTCTTTGTCATAATATTGGAGGGTCGTGTTGAGGTGACCGTGGGAAAAGAAAATTTGATGTTTGAAGGAGGCCCGTTCACCTATTTCGGTACCCAAGCACTCGTTCAAACTGTAGGAATTGGTAAGTCCCGCAATTTTCTTTTCAATTTGATTTTTTTTCTTTTGTGTTTAATATCGTTTCGTTATTATTTTATTTTGTATTATACTTACATTCCGATTCTCAACTTTTTATTTTAGAATCGCCATCAGTGGCGCCATCTACCATGGGAAGTCTAGAATCATTGAACATAGATTCGTTATTGCGCCACACTTTCATTCCCGATTATTCGGTTAGAGCCTCGACCGAAGTGTTATACCTGAAAATAAAGAGAAGTCTGTATCTGGCTGCTAAAAGAGCCACTTTAATGGAGAGATCCAAGAAAGGCGAACACCAAACCGAACAGCAGTTCGATGAGGAAGTAGACAAGGTGAGTCGTAGATTCTAGGCCGATGCCCCTCTCCCCCTAACCCAATTCCTTTGCTTCCTAGATGCTCCATTATAACAGTGTTTATAACATTAACGAGATAGATATCATGTATAAGGATTATTACGACAATCAAGAAAGTGGCGAGAGTATGTATTAAGGTAATATTTTTTTTAAGTGGTACATTGGTACAAATTCTTATGCTTATACTTTTTTTCATGTTGAAGAGAATAAATGCTTTGAAAGTTTAAAAAATGTTCAATAATTATCAATTTTGGAGTCACTCACACAAGCTATCACTCGAAGTATCTAAGACGTTTTCCTCAAATTATTTCACTTCAGTTCCATACATCAAACTTATAACTTGCCAAAAAGCGTAAGATTCCACATGTGATGAAACCCCTGTGTACCAAATTTAGTGATTCTCGTACAACAGGGTTCTGAGATATAAAAAAGACTATTCTTAGGGGTGGATTTCAGGGGGCTGTAACTCCGAAAGAGGGGCCAACTTGGCAAAAATAAAAAATACGGGTCCCCTAAATTTGTCTTAAGCAAACCAACACATTATATGAAAATCTTCGTATAATTTTAATTTTAGTAGAATCGAACAAATTCAAATTACTACAAAAACAAAGATAATCAAAAAATTTTAAGAATTAGTTCTTGTGAACACTGAAAACAAAAAGACCATAAAAAATTTGAAAACTGGTAAAAAAAAATTATTTTAAAAACTTTCATATCCCCTGTAATTTTGAATGAATTTTCCAGCACATTGTATATAGCCCTACTTAATCTGTTTTATGTGTCGGAAAACTGAAAAGATATGTAAGGCGATACAGCGAAACGTCCTGAAATTATGCTTGTTTACACTATATTTTATTTTTAATTCACAGCCATGGTAAAAAATTACTGTGAAAATATCATAAAACAGGAACGGATGTTTTCAGATTCCTCCTAAACTTTTTGATCTTTTAAAAAATTAAACATTTTTCAACTAAAAATATCGTATTACGAATAAAAATATAATCAATGTAACGATTAATTCCAACAACAAGAAAAATACATATGGGACGAAAAGGATATTTGTGAAAATCTTATAATAAGATCAATTTAATCAGATACAGCATTAAAATATATGTATTTGACGTGCTTTTAAAGTAACTAAAGTTTTTTGCGTATTTCGAATTGGCGGATTTAATATGGCGCCCAAAAGCCACTAAAATTTACAAAAAAATCAGTACTAAAGATCGCGCAGCAATTCAATTTACCCCAAAAAGCCTTGTTTGGGGTTATCGTGGATTATGAATATTCTAGAGTCAATTTATCAAATCTCAAAATGGTGGATCCAACATGGCGCCCATAGGGGTAAAAAATCACAGATATTATTAGTCGATACTAACGATCCTAGAATCATTCATTTTAATTTAACAAGGCTTACTGGGGGATTCTTTAGACCTTTAGTTTTAATTTCCAAAGTCAGATTGTCGAATCTCAAAATGGCGGATCCAAGATGGCGCCCATAACAGGCATTAATTGCAAAAGTTTGCAGGAAGTACTTATGATTGAACGACTGAATTTACGTAAACAGGGCTTACTAAAGGGTTTTCGAGATTTCTGTTTGATATTACAGTCGAATTATCTACAAAGGTCGTAAAAATTTAAAGGCAATTCATATGAATAATTTTTCAATGCTTGTGATCATATCATCCTGCATTCTGCGTTAAAAAGCTCTCTGCGTTATACAGACGACGACCACCGTTATACAGGATTGGGACCGTCTTCATTTCAAAACCCGCACTACTTTATTAAATAAAATAAAAAATAAAAAATCAAAAATAAAAAAAATAAAAAAAGTAATGCGAGTTTTGAAATGAAGAAAATGCAGGATGATCGATATGATTGCAAGCATAGAAAAATTATTCAAACGAATTCTCTAAATTTTAGCGGCTTTTGCAGATAGATAATTCGACTGTCATATCAAACAGAAATCACGAAAACCCTTTAGTAAGCCTTGTTTATGTAAATTCAGTTGTTCAATTATAAGTACTTCCAGTAAACTTTAGAAATTCATGATTGTTGTGGGCGCCATATTGGATCCACCATTTTGAGATCGACAATCTGACTCTGGAAGTTAAGACTACGGGTCTAAAGAACCCCCCAGTGAGCCTTGTTTAGTTAAAACGAATGATTCTGGGATCGTTAGTATCGATTTCTTCATAATATCTGTGATTAGTTACTCGCCATGTTGGATCCACCATTTTGAGATTCGATAAATTGACTAGATATTATTCATAATCCATAAAAACTCCAAACAAGGCATTTTGGGATAAATTTAATTGCTGTGTGATCTTTAGTACTGATTTTTTGTGAATTTTAGTGGCTTTTGGGCTTTATAGATGCCATATTGATCCGCCACTTTGAAATAAGTAAAAAAATAAAGTTACTTTAAAAGTACGTCAAATACATACATTTTAATGTATAATAATCCGATTAAATTGATCTTAATATGAGATTTTTACAAATAATATTTTCCAATATATGATTTTTCTGGAGACTTCTAGCCGCCATATTGGGTCGCTACTTTAAATTTTTCGAAAGAGCCACTCACCTTTCGAAAGGGGCATTCCTAACGAATCTTTTAAGCCCTTATTCGTTCACATCTGCCAACGAGAATTTTGGGGCACAACTTTGTTCCGTTTGACGTGGAACGTCCCATATATATTTATTTTTTAGCGCTCAGGTCTTACGACCTATCGTGCATGCCGCCAGTAAGAGTTATTTTAAAGAAAGCTCTGTTGGAATCTTTTTAATGTCCAGAGGTGACAGAAATGCTACCCCAAGACATTTGTGTTTTTACCATTAAAAATGCAAGTACAATGACAGGTTATGGATGAAATCCCCGTCTTCATATCCACATAACTGGCATCTCCAAAACAGTTGTTTATATTTAAGAAAATATTGTAATATACTGATTAACAAACAAAGTAATACACTTAATATCTATCCAGCTGTTGCACTCGCTGGATGAGGACGACGTGGTGAGCGACGGAAAACGGACCCCCAACAGGAAATCTTCCAAGACCAAGTCGCAAGAGATAAAGGACAACCTATCCTTGCAGACCAGTCCGAAAACTCCCTCCCACTACAGCAATACCAGCCCCCCTCACCGTCTGAGCGCCCGCGACATCAACGGGTCTATCAAGTCCAGTCCCGTGGACGACATCCAGGTCAGCAGCAAGGACGAGGAGATGTCGTTGCTGCCCAAACGTTCATAACGTAAATGTACTGGCTCTAGAAATCTAGGGCCACTGTATCTTGTACTTAAATTATTTAGTTTTTAAAATACCCAGTTTTAATCGGTCTGGATGGTGGGGGTTCGAGGAAGGTCGTTGTATTTTTGGCATTTTCCCAGTTTAGTTTTTAGGTTTTCTTTTGCAACTTATTTGTACGTTTTGCCGTTTACTCGCTCGAACCCGATTATCCAGACGGAACCAATGCCCTTATAATATATTTGAGATTTCTACAGTAACTAAGTTAAAACGATGTTGCACACGTACCAGCAGATTTAATAAATCACGACCTGGTATGCTTAATTTCTGTGTTAGTAGTGGTGTACGGGGTGTTCCGGAGCCGTGAGGAAAGAATTCGGTGGTGATTCTACTCGTTCGGTAAAACTCGTTATTGACCGTGTTACATAACCTCTGCAACTCCGCCATTTTTGGTCTGATTATCGAAAACAAAAGATTGACGTTAATCGTTCTGAAAATACTACATACTGACACTATCATTTGTTTTCAGTGCCTCCTTAGTGATAGACAATTGTTTTTTTTTTAATAGAATATGATATATGCCTGTAGATACAAATTTTTTTCACTGAATTCGACATGTTATAACTAGATTTTTAGGAAAAATTTATGGGAAAAATACACAAATATTAATTCCAGCACTTCAACAAAAATATCAAAAGTGCCATGAAACAATCGGCTCATGGATACAAATGTCATTCAAGGTAAGAAACACATTATTACATCACACTCCAATATATTTCTGTTGTGTTTTTAGCATTTACATGAAACGTAATTTTGCGAAATCAATAAAAAAATATATTTATCCACTTCATCGGGTTTTTTGTCATTTTTATAATAATAAATTCATGTATAGTTTAGAAGCAGTGTTGTCAAGTTTATATTTCTATTATCCAATTGTTTCCATAGCACATCTGATAATTTAATTTGAGGTTATGTAAAATACCGTTTAAAAGAAATAACTGGAGTTATGTAAGTGTTAATTTCGAATTCTTGGAAGTGTCAAAGGAATTTGTGTCGTGTAGAATCGCCCGCTGAATTTTTTGTAGCAGTTTGCCGACGCCCCGTACAATGATTATGATTTTTATTTAGTCGAAGTGGCAGACGTTACATAACCATGTTGGGGCGAAGTTGCCCTCGGGATGTTTTTACATTCTTTTTAGTGCCTTATTTTAAGACAAAAAAAAATGTACTTAATTTTTGAAGGTCTCGTCGGAAATATGCCTACCAGGTGTCTTTATAGTCGTGTTGTGTTACATGTTACATTTTTACAAAGAAATCAGAGTTTCCTTAGATTTGACGTTTAATAATGTCGATTATTTATGAGATAGATGTAGATACCCAGTAAACATCGATTTTTATAGGTCAGGTTCCTCAGGTCGAAAAAAGTTCACTTTTGATTAATGTTCAAATCATTATGGTTGTTTGCTTAATTATAAATTATACGCATGAAGTGGCGATTTTACAAGTTTTCAGGAATTCGTGTGGTTTGGGATCAGTGACGGTTATTTTAGCGAATGTTTGTCTTTCTACTTTTCTAAAAATGTCGCAAAAAATTTCTAAACGTAGATTTAATTCCCCCTAAATTTTTTCATTGCTATTATAATGGCTACACGTTTGAGGAAAGACAACTTCTTGATCTTGACAACTTTTTTGTGCATCTTTAACGCTGGATGGTATTGATCGTAATCCGACTTGAAGAATGCTCGCATTTTCTAAGTGGTTCTAATAAAACTATAACTGCAGGTAGAATAGGACTATCGGTACTGATCAGTGCCAGGAAACATAAAATAAATGAGTATTAAAAAAAATTTAAACTGTTCGTGTCTCAAAGACGAAGTATTTTCGAATTTACGTTCATGTTTCTGTAATTTTGTTGCCAGGATACTGCTACGCCCTGTATTAATTTGGGCAAAATTTTGTAAAACGGACCTCAATCAATTTTATTTCAACTATAATTCTTAATTGTAACGAAAATCAATTGGGGGGAAGAGTATTAATCGAACGTTACAAAAGAACCATACATTTTTTATATTTTTATTCAGGGTTGAGCTGTATTGGTGTAAATTTAAACTCGTTGAAGTAATTGTATTCAAATATTATGTCATAAATTTTGGAATTAGACGTTTTTAATTCAGAATCCTGCTTAAGTTTTTCTGCAACCAGTTACTTTAAGGTTAAAGGTAAGGTAATTAAAACAATTCTAAAAAAATTCCTGAACTGTCTTTAATGAAGATGTGTACAGGGTCGGAAAGTCCCCATGGTTCATCGGCCGTTACGTGAGAGCGATAAAGAAAGTCATAGAAATCCGTGCAATAGAGAAAGATGGCTATAATGAAGGCATCTAATACTCACCGCCCATTTCGCCCTTCCACAAATAAGATCCACTTCTTATTTGTGGAAGGGCGAAATGGGCGGTGACTATTAGACGCCTTCATTATAGCCATCTTTCTCTATCGCACGGATTTCTATGACTTACTTTATCGCTCTCACATTACGGCCGATGAACCATGGGGACTTTCCGACCCTGTATACTGTTTGATGTGTAATGGAACAGATAACTGTCCGAAGAGTACTGATGAAAATACGTCTGCCGTTAAAAAATGTTGAATTACTTCACAGAAACTGTCTTCTATTTTATTTCTTGACTACTTTGGACATTGTATTCGCACAAATGTATTAACTATCCATTAATTAATATATGTCTTTAATCTTGAAAATGCAGAAATATGTAAATCAGAATATCATGGTTGAACTTCGTGTCCATTTTTGTTCAAAGTAATCAGGAAAAATATAGTTTTTTTGAAATTTTGCAACATTAATGATTTTTTGTGACATTTATGTTTTTTTTTTTTTGGTACTATAATTTTAATACAATAACATTTAAGTGTCTATGGAGTCGTTTTAAAAAAAGTTACGATTTCATTGGGAACGTTATTTTAATTAGCTTTAATCTCTTTAAAAAAATATAAAAATAAGTTTTTTAACTTGCATTTCACATTTCAGTCTGTTTGAACCTTGAAATAATCCGTTGATTATTTTACATGATCTCAGTCTTCAAATATTCTGTTTCATAGCATCATGATTAGCATAAATAAATTTTTAAATTTTTTAATGAATAGGATACATTTTTTTTTGTTTATACTACTCAAATATATAATTATATTAATTTAATTTTATTTCAGTAAAATTAATTACCTAGCAATGTGTGGGTTGTGATTTTTATTTTTGATAATACTTCGTTGTAAAGGGTATCCTAAAAGTTCCGAAGAGTTGGCAACATGGCAACTTGTCGGTTCTCAAACATCCAATAAACGAATGTCGGGCACATTAAATGGTCGTTTGATTTCAATTCCTGAAATTTTTTGAAATGGTTAATTACAGTGACCGATGGTGCACTGAGGTAACGAAAATTTCTGCCACACCATAGCAATATTATTGGCTGAAAGGCCGTACGAGGCTGGACTATTTTTTTTTCATTGTCTGCAACCGAACCTTTGTTCGAATTTAGCATCTAATCTTTCCACAGTTGTTTCATTCGGGGTGTTCATTCTACCCAAAATTCCACGTAATTTGCGCACAGTCTCGGCTACACACTCTCCGTATTTGTAATGAATTTTCAGTCTTCACTCGCTCATCCAACATATAGCGCTCCATTTTGTCTAATCGTAACGTGTTTACTACAACATGTGACCCTGTACAATGTTGCCAATTCTTCGTAATGAAAATGGCGCACACTTGGGGCACCCTTTATATTATTCAGATCTACCCCGTTTTTGAATGAACGAGTAGTCACAGCTAATACTAATAGCAACGAACTTGGCTAGTGATATTATGAATAGACAAAATGATGAGTTTCAAGAATTTTCATTTACATTGTGTATTTTATTAATTTTTTTTGTACTAGATGTGAATCTACATTTATTTATAATTCGCTTTTAGCAGAATACCAGTGTTAGTTACATTGAAGTGTCATTATACGACAGTGTAAAAGTAAGTAATTAAAAAATAGGGGAAGTAATATTTATCTAGTTTCACCTGAAAAGTCACCAGTGTTGACTTGATGTTTTTTTGTTCGTTAATTTTTCGATAACGAGAAAACGGTTTGTCTTTCAACTATTTTTCAAACAACAACATATTTTGAAGAGACATTTAATCAGAACTGGCCTCTTTTTGGCTAAAAAGAACAAGAAATTTGTCAGCAGATCAAGGGTTTTTTATTAATTATTTTTTCAAGACAGCCTAATATTTTTATAAGAAATAGTTGTAGAGTATAACGTGATTTTTGTTGTTACTTAAAAAATATTATTATAACTGTTTTATTTTTTACCTCAATGCATAAAATTATTTTTTATGTCTGTTATTTTTTTTATCGTTTTAATGTGAGAAATCCGATAATAAATGGTGCTTTTAATTTTCCTGTTATATAAATTATATACTAGATGCAGTTGAATAAAAAATGTTTTTAAAGGCAGTGCCGTTTCTTTTCCCCTGTACTTGTAAGTATACGAAAAAGAAATTTGTACACTATTTATAAAACATTTATTAGGAGAATTTAAAAAATGCCATAATTGTACATATTTTAGAATTGTAATTGTATTCCAGAAAGGATCAAATTTATTTCAGAATTTCTTCGAAATATTTCCAGCCGACAGAACTGGTAAGTATCGTAAATTTTTTCTGAGTTTTTGAATGCACATTTTTCTCACTTTCGTTTAAATTTTTCTTCAATTTTCTATGATTTTTTATATTTAAACTTGAATGTTTAGACACATACTCATATTTCACACATATACGAGGGTTGCCTTTTGTATTTCGGGAATGGACGATCTTGGTGCTGCCATCTGACAACCAATGTCCCTATCGTAAAATTTAACTTTTTTTCGGTATACCTATTCAGAATGTTTTGACATACAGGCGCTATTTGTTTTGTTACATTGACTTGAAAATTTCATCTCGGCCAAAAAATGGAATTAAGTCACGAACATTTCCATACTATTATTTTTTACAACTTTCGACGTGATTTTCTTGACAACAATGCATCCATGAATTTAATACAACTTTTGACAATGAAGCACCATCAAAAACCACTATATTAGTGGTATATGGATTTCAATCGTGGCCAGTTGCCGGTATGGGTCTTTCAAGATGAGCTAAATTCAAAATTGTTTGTGCCCGGGGCTCTTCTAAGCATATGGTCGCCGGTTTTTTGGAAAATCCCGACGTGGTAACTGTACCATGTAACGGATGGACAATTCTGAATGGTACACAACCATTTGTATGCCAGAAGTCTTTGGAAAGACGCATCATTCTTCCCCAGAAAAATACGAGCTCTCACACATTGGCTCAAACAAGAGAGGCTTTTTGAGTAGTGAAAAAGTCGAATTGATGAGTCATCTACCATACAGCCCTGATTTGGCACCCAATGACTTTTATTCCCGCACATTAAAAATAAATTATAAGGTCATTTTCCAATGGTTGACGAGTTCAATATGCATGATTTGGAGGCATCTCAATCAGAATGGAAAAAGTGCTTCGAAAATTGGTTGAAGCGCATGCGAAAGTGTAGAAAAAGAAGAACTTCATGGAGCATATTTTGAAGAACAAGAAAGTCCCACAACCTTTATGCATTGTATATGTATAATATAAATCGGTGCTATAGATTTTAGTCAAATAGTCTACGAATATTTGACTATATATGTAAGGAATGTTTGGAGTCGCATCATGTTGGTCCGGCTTTGCACTTACGATACACCTTCGAAATCATATCTTCCTTACAATTAAATGCAAACCCTAATTGAACAAATGAAATCTTTCTTGGTCTTAAGTGTGTGTGATTTTTGTAAAATGGTTGGCTGAAACTCCCGATTTGTAATCGTTTATTAGTTTTCAAATACACACTGGCCAATTCATTACAATCTGCTTATAATATAGAAGTCCATATTGACTTTTCTAAGCTCTTCGCGGCATTGTTCAAAATCAGAAATTAATAATTTCCTTAGTTCTTCTCTTCTGTTCTGAAAAGAATACAAAATATCGTTTCGTTATTATCTGCCTTACATAAATAATATTAGGTGGTCATTTTTCTAGCTGTACATCGGTTATTCAACAAGACAAGTTAAAAATGTTCTGAGTAGTACTGTACCTACCTCCAAACTAATTTCATTTAATGAGCATAATTCTTTTCCACACTGAAAATTAAAACGAGAAGCTTTTGCCGCACCCGACGTTTTTTCATAGCGATGATCAAACTGTCGCATTGACTTATTTCTAAAATAAAAATTTATGATTGGCAAAAATATTAAGATCGACAAAAATATTCTTACAATTTATGATACAATTTGTTTTTTAGAGCATCCATAATTTAATGTAAGATATTGCGCATTCCCACGCCCCAGAATCATTAGAAAGGGAATTTCACATCTCTGAATGACGGTGTCACTTTTGTAATGTGCGAATTTATATTTGTTTTTATCAAGTAGTTCAAAATCAAGGATAATTTGATCTTTGGGGCTAGTGGATTTAGACCACCTCTCCTTTTATACCGGGTGTTCAAAAAGTTTGGAACCCCCCTCTATCTCAGAAAATACTTCTCAAACAAAAAAATGATTAGGACAAAAGTTGCAACCTGAACATTTCAAATGGTATATTTTTGACTGCGAAAATGGAAAAAATGGAACTTTTTACGCTCGGATATGACCTTGACCTTCAAGGTCGTTTATAGGTCAAGTCGATTTTTAATAAATGACCCGTTATGACTGCGGAAATTGAATGAGCGTAAAATTAAAAAATTACCTAAATCATGTCTTTGATCGTGACCTAAAGGTAACTGTAACGTCAAACGTAAGCAAAGAACTTATGTTTAATAATGCTTCTACGAAAAAAATTTAAAGGCAAAAAAAGTATAGGGTTCCATTTAAAATTTCCAACGTGACCTCTAAATGACCTTGAAAGGTCATGGTCAAGGTCATATCCGAACGTAAAATTTCCATTTTCGGGGTCAAAAATATACGGTTCCATTTAAAATTTTCAGATTGACCTCTAAATGACCTTGAAAGTCATGCTCAAGGTCACCGTTGGATTGCTCTCTCAAAACCCTGCAACGTTTGTCCTAATAAATTTTTTGGTTGAGCAGTATTTTCTGAGATAGAGGGGGGGTTCCAAACTTTTTGAACATTCGGTATATTGAACCTGTATATCTAGTAGGCCCCATACACGATCAAACAATTTGCGCAAACTTTTGTCGTACAACATAATGTACAACTTGGTGATTACCACCTTCTCTATACCACAAATTTATTGAAAATAGGCAACATTTTTAAGCAATTTGTTCGCGCTTGACTGGTATCATTAATTTTGTTCTTAAATATGTCCACAGAAGCCTGTACTTTTTTAAATGTTAAATTTCGATTTTTATAAGATTCACTTTTAACTTTCCATAGTTCGGGTAAATCGCAATATATCTGTATAAATTCTCGCCAAAATTCTTTTATTTCGATCCGTAGATAAAGCCATTTTATTTATTTTTTAAAACCGCTAGAACAACTCCAGTTGTATGATACTAGTCGTTTGTTACGTTGTACACCTTCAAACATCCACATACACGTTCAAACCTGTTTGAGTAAGTCACACGTTGCACAAATAATTTCGAACAAGCTCGAATTTACTCAAACCGTTGCGCAACAGCTCCAATAAAGACATACTGATCAAAATGTTTGCACAACGCCCTCTGTTGTGTAAATTATTGTTTGATCGTGTATGGGGCCTCTTAGTGTGACGTCACATATTTACACAACCCGCAACAGATTGTTACAGTTAAAATTGTACAGACTGAATCTGACCCTTCTGTACTATTTACATAGATACTATAAAAAATAGTAAAAAAATATCGTAATATTTAAGGTTATGACAAAGAAGCCATTTTTGTGGCACTTATGTTCAAAGTATATCAGGTCGAAAATCGATCTAGTAAAAATATTGAGAAATTACTCATGACAATGTGCACTGTGTGGTTGCCTATTATTTGGCGTATGTGACGTCACTACTAAAATGGTCTTATGGTCAGTGTCACGTATAGTTTTCTCATACATTATTTACATTAACTTCGCTAAAAAACACATTAATGTTAGAAAATACTCTTTTAGTATATCTACCAATTTTATTTAATGTATGCAATAATTAAAATTACGATTACAGTTAATATTAAAATTTTGATATTAATGTTACGCAAATTATGTCTGAGTATTGACGTAGGCTAAATCCACTTCGCGTAGCTCCCTCTCTTCCTCCAGATAATCAGATATTAGTAGACTTCTCAATTTTTGCTTTCTCTTCTGAAAAACAAAAATGGTTAACGCAGATTTTTGTGTGTTCTAGATTTCTCTAATTTGTATGATACAGTGTGCTAAGTGTACTGCAAAAAAAATTGTCTTCACTCTATCCTTCAGTAACATCTTTAAGTTTGTTACATGCATTAACTGCTAAAATTTTTATTTAAGAGAGCTACGCCCTTCAAAAGCAGGGCCGGATCAACCTATGGTGAGGCCCGGGGCTACAAGCTCTAAGCAGGCCCTCTTTCTAAAATTAAAAAAAACATTGAATTTAAAATCATAAGGTTTTTTTGATTTTTGATTCTAAAAAAAAAGTTAAAATTCATTTTGCCAGACCTTGACGGGGCCCCATGATCTCGTGAGACCGGGGGCTATAGCCAGTGGCGTAGCAAGGGCTCTCTGGGCCCGTGTGCAAATTATATAAAAGGCCCCTCTCTTCCAGAAATTCCAAAAACAAAATAAATTAAAAATAAACGTCCATATATGTACTGCAAGTGATCAGAAGGTACCTACTATAATAATTTTATGTGATACTTTTTTCAAAGAAATAATTGACTATCGTTTTTAAATATGTAAAAACACCTTTTCACATTTAGTTCTGCTTAAGGCAAATTCATTATGTACATAAGAATAATGTGTAAATTTACTGTTTGTTAGAAAATATTTTTTGAGTTGAGTTGATATTATTTTGTGTATGTAACAGAATACTTAGTAAATGTTAAATATTTGACTACAGTTTCATTTCAGTATCTAATGCAGTGACATTCCAACAATCGGTTAAGTACTTTCATTAAAAATTTATTTGCCAGTATGTGTTCTATTAAAATAAATATTTTGTCTAACATAGATTCCAATAATTGACAATGGCCCAATTTATTGGATCTTAAGATCTTATGTTTTCTAAATGATCTGAGAAGTCACCTACTTTTTTAATCTTAATATCCTCCAACGATCTAAGATATTTTTTTGATCTTAGATCATATTTAATGATCTAAGATACTGATCTTTGTAAAAAGATCTTTTATAAAAGTATCTTGTATCTGAGATCTTTCTATTGTCAAATGATCTTTTTTAAAATGATCTATAGATACTTTTCAAAAAAGATCAAATCTAGATTTTTTATAAGGATCTCTCCCAGCTCTGGATATAACGGAGGGTAATATATCTATAGCTCATCTCAGCTCTGATCGCGAGATGCGCAGTGGCAAAACCTGTGCTCAAATTAACTGTTAATTCATTAAAAGGAAGGCTTCACAATGATGTGGTACTCCAGTCCTTGTAAAAATAATAAATACGACCCTGTGTAGGTAGGTAGTTGGACAAAAGAAAGATGGATGAGAAAATTTAGAAAAGATAAAAAGATGGTTTACCTGCAAATTCATTGTTCCTAAGCAATATATTTCTCGTCTAATTTCCATTAAATAAGAGGTCAACCCCAGATGAATCTTCGGATGAGTATTCAAATCTTGTTGAGGATTAAATCTCATTACAGTATCATTTCTAGACAATAAATTTTAATTAAAATAATGCTAATAAAGTACGTTAGAATTCTTACAGTCCTGCGTAAGATTTACATCTGAACCTTTCGTCCATGTTTGTTTCCTTTTTAGAATAACCACAGAAGATAAAATAATTATTAACAACACCTATTTCGACATGCAAAGTGACATTAAATGAGACGTTTGAAAAAGGTTCAACAAATTATGGCAGTAGCTCACTCTTCTTTCTTTTTTTCCCTTATAATATGTAGTAGGCAGTGCTGCAATAAATCAATCGAAATTTGTGTTTATCTATCCCAGTCTTTATTTTCAAATTACGCAAAGTAGTCACACGAACGCAGTAAAGGGTAAAACATAGTTTACTTAAGGATTTATTTATTAACAGGTTTTAGTTCAATTTTACATGTAATAAAATTATTTAAAACTTAAAATAAAAGATTAGGGCAAGGCTACTTCTAAGGTGGCGCCATCTGTAGTTTCACATGTTATTCGCAGGATTCTGAAAAATAAAAAGAAATTATCCTTCAGAAAATGGCTGTCACTTGTCAAATTTCCAGTATCTGCAGAATTCCGTTATCCGTGGTATCTATTAATTTTCTTTCCCGCACTCATAGATGTCACATTGTCTTTAGATCTGAAATTATAGCCACTGAAATTGAATTAGGAGGGACAAAAAAAATGGTTTCACTTTGCAAATTGACCTTTTAATAACAAATATTAATCGTTTTAAAAGTTGTTTAGGACACAGCACGCAGATAAATTTTATGTATTCAGTAAATCTACAAAAAATTAAATTGCAGTATAACAATCATATAAGTAGTAGCAGTACTAATAAGTGCCAGTAAAATAGACCGCTTTATTTCGAAAAAATCTGCCGCTGAAAATATAGGCCTCTTATCTTGAATTAAGTCTCGTAACCTTTTCAATTCGTCCTTCTCTCTGGTTAATAGTGGTAAGTTCTCATGTAGTTTGTAGCATCTCTTTAGCAATTTATTCGCTTCCTGGACTGCTGAATCACAAGCGAAGATTATCACAGTAGGCCCAAACTAAAAATTAAATAGTGTTCGTAAAAAAGTTGATCCTGAATATTTTTCCGAATGTATCATTCTTGGGAAGAACAATTTTTTCTATCAATAAAAGTATGTTAAAATTAATAAATACCTACCTCTGACACAACTGTATAGAAAATATTCAAAACAATAACTTCAGCCGACAGTACACTTTTCGTGGCATATTTCAAACCCCGTTCTGTAATTACGGCTAAAAACATTAGCAAAATTGCCACCGTGTTAGATAGGAGAAGCAGTAGTGGCAAACCAAAAATTTCATTAAAAACCTCCGTAATTTTATCCGCCTCCAAATATATCGTCCTAGCTTGTTGTAGATTTATAATAGTACTAGTTTTAATGACGGTGCACACTTTTATGTTAGTAAGAATGTTATTTACAGCTTTATACTTGTTCCTAGTTAAAACGACGATGTTATACATTAAACATATAACTATGTGTCTAGAAAGCTGCAATACCAGAACAGGCGCAGCATGAAGAACTCCCACAGCAAGTAACGAAATCGCAAATAACAAAAGCCCAGGCAAACAGCCAACTGTTAGCAATATAAACTGGAAATCCAAAAAGTATCTTTTGGTACATCCTATGCGGTGCTCAGTGGTAGAAGCCAGTTTTAACAGGCGCGCCCATGATTTCATATTCCACAATGAGGATCCCAACATCACCGTCAGAAACGAAACCACGGAGATTGATATTATTAAAAATTGAATGCACGCCAAAACCGTAGACATAGAAGAAAATAGTTGCACTTGCATATTATTGTACAATGAAAGAAGCGTTACCATTATCGTCAACGAAGCAAATAACAGGCCATACAACTTGAATGCATTTCGGTGGATTAACTTTTGTTGTTTTGTATCAACGTATGGAACTATACCAAAAATGTTTGCCACCTTAAACAGTGGGTCTTTGAAAACGCTGTTTTCCTCGCTGTAATTTTGGGACATGTTTTTATTACAACACTAGCAGGATGTCTGTGCGAAAAAGTATTAGGTAAAAACTGATCGATTTTCATTAAATAGAAATTTCTGTGTATGCGACAATGGAAGTGATAAACGAAGGTTCATTTAGGTGAAATTGTCCATTATCTAATTGTTTCAGTGTACAGGGGGCGATTTACAATCCTCTTTTAAACTATTTTTTAAAATATTTGCTTTTAGTTAGATGTAGGACTGCGTATTCTGACCCTGCAGAACTTATATATTTTGTCCCATTCAAATTTAAAAAGAGAACTTTGGCTAACTCTGTAGAGGGGGTGAATTTCGACATTTTTGTGAGTTTTAATGTTTTTATGTACAATTTCTTATCAACTGATGTAGGTATCGAATATTTTAATTTCATAAACAAATTTATTGAAAGTATAAATATCAAAAAATTATTTCCATACAACTGAATTGTTTCGATACAGTTCAGTACCTGCTCTGATTTTTTTCTTCATGAATATGACACATTAAATGTATCGAGAAAAAGTTCAATTGCAAAAAAAATTACATTTACTTTTGATACAAAGTCATGCTATATATTTGCATTTCAATAACCATTGCCATATGTGCGAGTCTGTCTAATTCGTCATGCATAGTTTCTACACCTATGACTTTTTTTTAAATACTTTGTTAAAACTTTCTTAAATTTTGGTATAAAGTCCATAATAATGAATACAGATCCTTTTTGTTTTATAGCAGAATGTTGCAATAGTTTTCTTAAATAACTTTAATAGGTTAACACAAAGAAACAATCATATCTAAATAAGAATACAAAAGTAATACAAAGCTTTTATAAATGATTACAAGCCGCATAACCAGTAATTTTGTTTTCTTCACATTAAATTTCGGTAAAATTAAAAATGACTAAAACAATAAGACATTCTGTTTTACCGGATGCGATTGGTGTAATTTTTCACAAGATTCTATTCAACCAATCAGCAATCGCATTATCTCTAGCGTAGACGTAACGGTTTGTCACTATTCATTGCAAACGAATCATTAATATTGGTGACATGGCGCCAAGATTTAGGGATTTTTCGTTACCAGTACGTACCAGTTCTGCAATCTTGGTTGCCCCAGCTCGGTTACGAGGCTTGTAAACATTTATGAAGGGTCTGCATACAGAGTGTTCGAAGTTTGACTGCCTTAATTTTAACAGATGATAGACTACATTAAAATAAACAAAAAATCCTCATATGACATCGGTCCTAAATATTGACAAAACTGCGTGCATAGAAAACCGTAAAATACTTACATTGTTTTTCACTTTTTTGAACTTCTTCATGTTTAATTCTAAAAAATAATTAGCGTTGTAATAAATTTAAAATTACATATATAAAATTCATGTCGAGCAATGTGACAACGGTGCGGTACACGAAGTATTAAGGTGTCCAGCAACCACCAATACGCAATTCAGTTGGTATCTGGATTCGCCCGTGTCGGAGTGTTTTCTACGTACTACTATTTCCATTTCTTGAGATGTTTTCCAGTGAGTGCGCGAAAATTGGATTCGAAGGTGTCGTGCGTGCATCGAAAATGATGGTGGACAATTTGAGCATATGTTGTAGTTTGTTTTACACTTATGCGTTTAAAAATTACTGAATTTTGCGTTTTGGTGAGTACCTAAACTATTTTTAGTACGTATGATTATTTGGATGACGTGAATCTTTGGGTACTTTAATTACATATTTTTCAAACTCATAATTTGATTAAAAGTTATGTTCCTGTTGTAAGAGATTCATAATTACTCGTACTACAAAATCGATACAGTTTATTTTATTTATTTAAAAACTTTAAACAATTGTCTTGAAATTTACTAAATGTTCCACAATAATAGCTGTTTACATTTTTTCCATAGGACAAGTCTGCCGCGTACACGTGGTGTGCATTAGCAAGTTAAGCGCTGTTGTCACGTTGTGATGAAACTCCCCAATATTAATACTCGCTGTATTTTGAAAACTGTTAATCTTACGCCGCTATAATATACAACTGTTTTGTTCATTTATGATTACTCTCTCTCATGCTGAAGTAATGACAGTCAAACTTCTTACACTTTGTATGTATAATAGTTAAACATTATTACAGACTAATAAATAAAAATTTGAATTAACATCACTAAAAATAATTTATTGCATTTTTTGTGTCCATATTACCAAATTACTTTTACATGTTACTCGCATGAAATATTATATTAGTAATAATATTAATCAAATGCGACAAGCTATATTTATGCAATGAAATTATGTTTTATAACTAAAAATATACTAAGGCATTGTTTGTTCAAATAATCCATATAAGTATATGACATAGCAACACATTTATTGATAGTTCCTACAATTTTATCGTATAGCGAGTTACAATAAACACGTGTCATCGTGCAGGGACTATTTAAAATGAAAACAAAACTGGGAATCTTACTAGACCTGTTGTCGTTTTAATTCATTTGACAACGACACAACTGTTTATTTTCTCTCGTTTGCACTTCAATTTTCTTGATCATTTATGCAAAAGCATACAGTACTTACAAATATGTGTCACGGAGGCCTTTTTTGGTACTGTTTTATTTATATTCTACCATACTTAAAATAATGCGTGTAACTTTACACAAATATACAAGTGGTTGACATGCGATTAATTGTGTGTGTTTTATCTGTAGATTTTATTAATGTGTTTCGTACAATTACATAATATTAAATTGTAATATAACAATCATGTAGGTGGTAGTAGTACTAATTAGTGATAGTAGAAGGGGTCGTTTTATTTCAAAAAAATTTGCTGCCATAAAAATCGGGCTCCTGTTTTGGATGAGATCTTGTAATAACTTTAGCTGCTCCTTTTCTTTATGTAGCAACGAGTACGCTTCTTGTAATCTGTGACAATTTTTCAGCAGTTTAATCGCTTCCTGGACTGTTGCCTCGCATTTAAAAATGATAATTATTGGTCCGTACTAAAAAAAATGTTCCAGTTCAATGGAAACGTTGTGTTTGGTTATTTCATTTGTTATAGACCGATCGAAATAACTCATTTAGTGGGAAAAAAAAAGAAAATTGTTACTTGGACTTTTATAAGTGAAAATGGTAGAGGGGCTTATAATAAACGAAAAAAAAAAAAAATAATAATAAATAAATGCGTGAGCAGGGTGGCGGAGGGTTAATTTGGGGGGTCGAAAAGATGCGAAAAATTGTATCATTGGGATTTCTGGCGAAAGTTGACGTCAAACAAAAAAGTATCCTACAAAAGTTGTAGATCATACAAAAATCTACAACTTTCGTAGAGGTCACTTTTTAAGATAACCTCGAAATATCCGAGAAAAATGCGAAAAACAGGTTTTTTCTTATTTTTCGTTTTTTATTTCTTATTTCCGCAAAAATAATTTAATTTTGACGAAACTTAATGAAAGTATAGGTACCTTTCTGTGTCTTAAATAACCACAATTTTTTTTAGATAAAAAAATCAAGAAGTTTCCGAAATATTCATTTTTTCCCGTCTGAAACACTTTTTTTTCCAAGAAAAATTCTACTTACGAATATCATTGTACAAAGTTCAGCAGGTGATCATTTTTTTCGTTTTGACATATAATTTTTCGTGAATTAAAAAAATCTATAGTCAGTTTAAAAACATGCTAAAAAAATACAAAAAAAAAAATGACGCAACAATGAATTTTTCAGTAATTGTTGATAATTTGTTTAAATTAAAAAAAAATCAAAAACTGATTACACCATTCAATTGTATGGAAAAAATACCAAAAAAACTGTCCCATTGTTTGACCCAAAACTTTATTTTTGTACAGTATTGCTATAAACATAAGTCGAATAATGAATAATAAAATAAATATTTTTTTTTTTTTCGTAGGATCGATTAGTGTACTTATTTTTTAAAAATTTTGATGAATTCATAGATATACAGTGTGTCCAAGATAAGTATGGGACACCATTAGGATCTAGGAAACGGTAAGAGATACGGGGTGGCTCAGATTAGAAAAAAGGTGTGTTTTTTATACCTACTTAACAATATGCCGTTTAGAAAGTTTTAAAATTCCCGATAGTTCCGGAGATATCGGGAAAAACCCGAAATTTTTTTCTGGCTTTATTTGAGAACGAATTTTAAAATAAATTGCATATTTATAATGCCACTTTTTTCGCTCTATACAATGGCGTCAACATTTTTGCAATCCGACGTTTCATCTTCGAGAGGCCATCTTTCGAGGATATCGTAAAAAGTAACCTCTACAAAAGTTGTAGATTTTTGCTTGATCTACAACTTTTGTAATGGATACTTTTTTGTTTGACATCAACTTTCGCCAGAAATCCCAATGATACAATTTTTCACAACTTTTCAACCCCCCAAATCAACCCTCCGCCACCCCTCAGGCATTTATTTTTTTAGGTTTACTATAAGCCCTTTTACCATTTCCACTTATAAAATCAATCCAGGTAACAATTTTTTTTTCTCCAATTGTATTTTGGTTGGACTATTACCATTACATCAATTTAACATACAGTGACGGATAAAAAGTACACATGGATAATATAGGAATAATTTTGATAATGGCAATACATTTTTTTTATTTTTTATTATCTAAAGAGCAAGAGCTTTGCTTGTAAGTCATTAATTGGACCAAAATAAAATAGTCAAGTCAATTTACAACGCTTATTAGAGTGCCAGATATTAAAAATGTACTGTTGCTATTTCAAAAAAAATACCTACCAGTGCCATGGCAGTGAAGCAAAAATTTATAAAAATAATCTCCCACACTAAAGAACTGTTGAATTCCTTCAGACCTTCTAAGCCACGTTCAGTAAGCGAAGCCAAGCACAGCAACATACGTGCAAGTATATGGGCAAAGGTCAACAACAGAGGCCAACCAAATATTTTATTCCACATTTCAATAATTTTGCCGCACTCTATGTACGTTCTTTCGATTTGTCGAATTCTCTTAAATGTATCTGACTTAATTATAGTACAGCTGTTGATCTCAACAAGAGTTGCGTTGATATTTCCAAACTTATTCCCGAGGAAACTGATGATGTTGTACATTAAGCTAAATAAAATGGTTTTAGCATAGTAAAATAAGACAAAGGTAAGGTAATATTCAGACTTCATGAGACCCACACGAAAAACAATGTAAGTTATAACAATAGCTACGTGTATACTTCCTGATATAATGAGGGCAAAAGAAGTTGTCATAAGATGCTCGTTTGAGTAGGCTACATCAACATCCATGTCAGACATTAACTTTAATAGTTGCTCCCATGGTTGCATGCTCCACACAGACGTCCCCAAAGTTGTTATTATAAAAAAAATCAGCTCCGTTATTTCCGCCACTGATTGCAAGAAGTGCATCATAGGAGATCTGTATATTATCAGATACTTATGGCGTGAGACAACAGAGACGATTGTCTCTGCCGTAAGCGCCACTGTAAAGAGTAGGCCATAAATCTTATACAGTCTCTGACGAGACAGTTTCTGTGTTTTGAAATCGAAAACAGGCATTACGCCAAAAACGTTTGCTACTGATTGTATGAACGAAATATGCGACATGGCACAATTTTTAAGCTGCACTACGCTATTTTATAACAATGCCGGAACCACTAATGGATAACAAATCGATATTCTGTTAGAGTTAATACATTTTACTTTAATTAAATTGTACATTAAATTAATAACAAAATGAAAAATTATCGAAGTGCTAGTACTTAGTGTAATAGCTAAATGTTAAGGTTCATATGGGTAATAATGTGGTTGGGAAATTGTTCTCTTCTGTACATGGTGTTCAGTAAATAATGGGTGTAATTTAGTTCCTTCAGAAGTTACTGGTCTGTCTCTAAAAGTATCTCTTGTTTTATTTTTTTTTAAGATAATTTATTTATTTTTTGGGGTAAAGTGTTTTGCATTGTTGAGCAATACTTTAATAATAATGGCAGGTTTGGCAGTTACAATTCGTAATTTTCGTACAAAATATGATCGGAATAGTGATTAAAATACAGGGAGACTGAAGACTGGATAAATTAGTGGTCTTAAACACTCTGTCCGTCCTTCAAGTCATTCAACACAAAACGTCGAAGCAGTACGTCTGCACCGTGATCGAGAATTGGAATTTCAAGAAGCTCTCTACAGCGTATTCTCAAGAAAGATTTTCAAGAACTGAAGCCTACTGCCCACGTAGAGCGAAGAGAGTTTGTTGAATGGCAATAAAGGTTCGGAGTGAATTCATTGAGTACATTTTCATTCAATATTGGGCATTTTGATCAATTTACTCATTTGCGATTATATTTAAACAAATTGACTTGTGGTCCTGATGGTTTCCCCAGTTTTACGATGAGACTGTGCCGCCGTTATCTCGCCCTCTTGCTATAATTTTTAATCTTTCTGTTAAACTTAATATATTTTCCGATCTATGGAAATCTGCCAGTGTCTGTCCTATATTAAAGAATGGTGATTCTGCTCACATAATTAATTATGGACCTATAACTTTACTTTGCAATTTCGCCAAAGTTTTCGAGATATCTTTGTATAACCGCATCTATCCTCTTATTCGTTCATTTGTTTCTATAGACTAGCATGGTTTTATGAATAAGCGCTCTACTAATACGAACTTGATTTGTTTTACTCAATATTTATCTAATATTATCGACCAGCAAGAACAGATAGATGTGGTGTACACTAATTTTTCGAAAACATTCGACAGAGTTGACCATAAGCTACTGTTGGTGAAGTTGGAGAGACATGGTTTTTCTGCGTCTTTAATTAAATTATTCGCTTCTTATGTGTCAAATCGCACTCGATATGTTACGTCAATCAATCAATTCAAATCCAACACCTACGTGTCTACATCAGGAGTTCCACAAGGCTCGAACCTAAGCCCAATGCTTTTTTTCTATTTTTATCAATGATTTGAGCTCATTGGGCTCGGCTATCGAATCAAAAGATGATTGTATTGTGACTGTTTGCAAATGAATTTGGAAAAATTAACTCACTGGTGCGTGTCAAATTACCTCAGTCTAAACATCTCCAAGAGCAAGACTGTTATATTCTCACGTAAATTCAATGTAATTATTTATGACTACCGAATTGACTGGAAATTTTGACACGAGTAGATGAAGTTAAACACGATAAAGTAAAGGACAATAAGAATATTTAAATTATTTTGTAGGTTTATTTAATATAAGCAATACATTAAAATATATTATTTTCTGAATTCCAGACTTGAAAAATGAATTTTTGTGTAAATAAGTGTAAAAATATTGCTCAATCCGGACCTGTTCAAAGTATGCGCGGTCAGATTACCTCGCACACTCTATTTCCCTGCAACTTGCATTCACTGGTACCCGTGCATTGGAATTAGATACAGCCAGTCTACGTGGTCTATGGACAAATACGAATACTTGCTTGTTTTTTGCTTTATTGAACATTGCAGTTAGAAGAAGTTTTTTGCACATCCTACATATATATTTTTAATTGGTTACATAGTTAAGACAAAACGAGTGTAAGTCGCTCCTGCGACTTGTTCTTTCTAGCTGAGTGCGTTCTTTCTCAATTTCGCGCTGCTCTGACTGACTCAGAAGCGCAATCATATTTGTGTCGGTCTAAAACAGATGCAGTTATTCGCAGTTATTTGTTGTTATAGCAATTGACATTTTTAAAAGCACTTAACAGTGGTTAAAAATTTAATTTATGTACCACGACTTCGATCAGGAACACGACCAACGAGATGCAACTACTCACTAGGAGAAATTTGAAAATGGGTTTGAGGTTCTTAAACTTTATGCTTGAATCGGTGTCGCCCTTACTAAGAGCCGATATTTTGGGTTTAAATATATCCCTTCTCCATTTCAGTATAATTCCGGCCTCGAATATGCGATTTATGATCAAATTAAATTGAGTGTAGAACGGGAAACCCTTCCTTAAGACTATACCAACTGGAGTACCGATCTTGTTGTACCTTATGCAATGCATGGAACGGCTATGCGATGCAAGAAAGTAATCCTTATGGAGGTTGTCCGTATAAAAAGATGTGGCTTCCGATGTGGCGACAATTTCAAAACACCACGACATATTGCGGCAATTCCTCCATCTCTTCCTTATCAGTTCGCTGGGGACTATGCTAGTAATGCTGTTATCGTGCAGAATCCACTTGGCGTCGTCGGGCATGAAGTAGGTTTTAAGATCGTAGTCGTAGATGTCTTTCAAGGTGTTATATTTTTGTACGTATTTGGGAGCTGAAATGATGCTGGTGAGGTATCCAGAGTAATACAGAGTTAGATAAAATCCAAATATTGTTAATAGACTTATGAAATAGCGGGTACCTGTACCTCTTGGTAGCGCATGTACTGTCATTCCTAGAAACACTCGAAAGCTAGTCAGCAACGTGTTACCAATATTTCTGTAAGTTCCAAATTCATGCTGGTTATGTCTACCTGATAGATAAATGCAAGTAGCGACTAAAAAATATACTGCAACTACCGCAATCCATACCTCTATACGAAAAATATTGCTAATGTTTCGAATCCCCACCATTACAGGTGTGTTGGATACGCACCACTCCTGGAAAACTTCTATGTGGGAATCCGTGATGTCGAAGTATTTTATCCTCTCCGCTGTTTTCGAGTAACCACCTATCAAAATGTCTACGGTGTTTCTCAGTAATAGTTCAAAGCTTCCCTCCGTCGTGCCGTTCTCGTAAATTTTCCCCCAGAGAATGCCGGTTGTGTTGTAAAACACGGTTAGGTTTAACTTATTTGCTATTATATTAAGTATATTCATGTCGAATCCTTGGCTGAGTTCGTAGTTCGATGGCTGCAAACCCATCTTCGCATTTAAAACTAAAGGAGGCCAGTCTACGTAGTGCACCTTGAGGGTGCAATTGTTGCTGCATTCCTCTAGGGGAGGTCCAGACCAAGGCGTCTTGCCGTGATACGTACCTAAGCGGCAATGGCCTAATGGTGATGTATTCAGACTATGTCTTGGTGTCTTGAAGGGGTTCCTCGAGTATATTTGATACTGATCATTTGCTACAGGCATCAAAACCGCTATTTTAACAATGCCTTTCCTCCACAGTACTTCACTCAGATTGAGCGCGACAGCGTGAGGTTTTTCGACAACTTCTACACAAACTATGAGAAATTCAGCACGAGGATTCCAGGATGGGAGACTGCTTAACATTTCAATTACATCGTTCAGCTCCGTTTGATTTTTAGTCTCAATAATATAGTTGCATTTACGTTCGTAAGTTTTGAAACCATAAGAAACTTCACCAACTGACAGTGCTACTACCGCTTGAAGTGTGTTACTTTTAAATAACCTGGGAATATCTCCTGCAGATGAAAACGATTTCTGTGCATTTGGTGATGCGAAAATCGTTATGTCAGTATTTTCTGTAAAGAAATAATCAGTTACTTCAACAATGCATCGTTTTAAAAATTCTCCGCGTGTTTCGTCGCATCGATTGGTAAAGTGAGTTTTAAAACCATATATTGATCTACAAATGATGAAAAACACCAGCAGCTTTGTCGTTGTCATTTTGAAGAGGTACTGTGAAGTATTTAAGACGCGTTTGAAAATAATAATCGAATTACGGTTGTTTGTTCCACAAGTACAACTTGATTGACGTTGGTGTAATAGTATTGTTTGTCTAAGGCATGTTATCCTAGTTATAATATTTAGCTTCATGATGATTATCAATATACACACACTATACATTTATTAAATTTTTACAAGGGCGGTTATGTTTTTGTTATATTAAAAAATAATAATAAATGTATACCCACTAATTATTTTTTACTACAAAAAATAAGGTGTTCTTAAAACAAATGTACAAGACCGAAGATCCACGCGTTTTTAAGTGTTGAAGTATACAAGCTGTTCCTGGAAGTGAGGTTTTCACTTGAACTGATATTCGTAGGCACAAATAGTTATTTTTAATTATTTATAATGATACTATAATTTCTTTGGTTTTAAAGGAATAATGTGGCCTATAACTCACTAGTGAGTTATAAGTCATAAGTCACTATAGTCTGTTTAGAAATGAAAGAGAGTAATAAAAGCTTATTATGTATGCAAATCGTAAATAAATGTAGTACTGGTGCTTATATTCAATATTTTTATATTATGTATTATCCGTGTAGATGAGGTGTACTTTTAAAAAAACTTTGTGCGATCGGACTGTACTAAATTGTAGCAGGTAGCTAAAATTTAATCCCCGACAATCCGTCTTTGTCTATGCCGCTTCAATTTCTCGGTCCATTTCTCTTATAAGTAAACAATATAAAAACAGCATTTCAAAACATGAGGCTACTTTAAGCATCATAACCGGGTTAAGAGGGTTTTTAGTAATTCAAATAAAATTATTCAATATTATTATCAAAATATTTATTTAAATTTAATGAATAGACTTTTATTCCACACAAAAATATATGTATTTTGAAAATTCAAATTATGGTGAGTAAATGTAGTGTTGTATAAATGTACAATAAAGAAAATAAAAAAGTAGGTATATTAAAATTCATCCTCTGAATATTCTGATGAATTATCTTCGTCTCCTAGATTGATAACGATAGGTTCCACAGTAACGTCAATTAAATTATCGAGTTCCCACATTTTCTCCTCTTCTTTTTGTACATGATGTATACATCTTTGCCAGTTATCTGCAGTTACTCGTTCCAAGGAATTTTTTAACAAAATTTTCACGTCACTTAATTTAAACGTC